>NC_142401.1:4943741-5100491 GCF_059441095.1 Idiotropiscis lumnitzeri
GGGTTAGGGTTTAGGGCTAGGGGTTAGGGTTAGCGTTAGGGTTTGCGTTTGGGTTAGGGTTAGGTGAAAATGTTACCTGGTGTTGTTTGGTGCGCCAAACCAAACAGTCCGCAGGGCATCTTGTCTTCATGGAGGAATTGCATGATGAGGACCTCAAAAGTTGTCCCCATATTGTCCCCACCCCACATCTTCCAATTTAAAGATAGAAAAAAAATCAAAACACCTCAGCAACTTGTTTTCTAGCAAATAATTCACTTGCTTTGTTGTGATAACCAACATTGGTTTCCGAAAAGTTTATAATTTTTTCCAAGTAAAAATATAAAACCATATTTTGGATCGTGAGACAAACAACCTGTATCGCGTATCCCGTTGTACGTTTTGAAAAGATCAACAGCACCCTCTCGTGGGGAACAGCCTCAATTGCACTATTAGGTTTCCCGTTTCCAATACACCTGCTCATGAATAAAGACTTCCCAGTGTATATTTTATCTTTTTTTCCATTGTACAAGTTAAGAGCGCAGTTAGGGAGTTTATTCTAAAGTGTTGCGCATTTTAAACGCAATACTTCTTTATTATTGGACCTGTACTGTTTGCTTTACGCATTATTTTCTTTATTATTATCATTAAATGTGCGAGACAGCCAGCGAACTAATGAAGAAAACTCCGTCGAGAAGCAGTACTTTTCTAGCTTTTATGAAGTTCTCTTGTCCTTACATACAACAATTGTAAGGTAATTTATAAATATAGTAACTGCAACAATGAAGAAAAAAACAGAGCAGATTAATATACTGCAGGTCTGTACATGAGCAGTTTACCTGATGAAATAACACATTTCCATACACATGCGTTCAAAATAAAGTACACACTTGACCTAAAATAAATGTTTAGAAACACTCACAAAGACGAAAGTCTTGCAAGCCTCAAGTGTTTTGGAGCACTTTTACCACGTCATGAGCTACTCTTATGCAAACATGACAGTATCTTCTCTCTTTTTCTTTGGAGGTGAAATATGTCAAAGATCCACTATTGAAACAGATGCACTAACATAATCGAATTCGAAAACGATCCACAAAAAAGAAGAGCTTTTACTCTCACACTTTATTCAGGAGTTTTAACAGCTTGCACTACGCAATCGATAATATTGAACTTATTTTTGAGGAAACATGAAACACTCTACATACAGTTCACTCTGTTATTTAGGGACTTTATACAAAACATTCATTGTGCTTCACTTTTATGTGTTTTATTTATTAGCTAACTCGTTACGCACATTAACACGAGCGCCATGGTAGCAGTGCATCCTATAACTTAGTCTCCAGTTGGGTCTCTTCGAGGAAAGACTTCCCACAGACGGTGATCCCTTTAAACTGGTCTGAGATCTCCATCAGCGTCTTCCCTTTGGTCTCGGGCAAGAACAAGAAGATGTAAACGCAACCCAGCAGACTCATGCAGGCGAAAATCACAAAGCAGTACGAGTCGAGCGCATCCTGGAAGAAAAATAAAAGCGCCGTGTTGAATGCAAGCGCGGATGCAAATCACGCAAACACTTCTCGTTGGCGTGCTTACAATCAGTATGGGAAAGGCCAGGCCCATCACGGCTAACACGGACCAACGCTGAACCCCGAAGAGGACGAACGCAGACACCCGATTGGACTGAGTGAAGATCTCACTGTTGAGAGTACCCGCAGCCCCGCCTTGCAAGAAGCACAAAAATGCAGACGTAAAGCATAGAAAACTCCAGAAGCTTTACTTTCATTCATTTTGAAAGGTAACGCTGCTACCAGGGCCTCCGCAGAAGAAGACGATGAAGAGGATGATCAAAACAGCAGTAAGGTATGGAGCCCACGAAATAGAAGCCTTCAAGAAGAAATCGACCACGTGAATATAATGCTTACACGTCGGTCGCATTTGAGATCAACATTGTCATGAATGACCACGGCGGAATTTTTTACCTTCAAGTTGAGCACGACGGTAACGGAAATCCAGCACGCAGACATGATGCCGTAGCCGCCCCAGAAGAGTGGCCTCCTTCCTGCGTGCTCAATCAACAAACCCTGAGGGACCAAAAGTCAAATTCAATGGAGCGCACTTTCAAATTAGCTTTGAATACGAGCCGTTAAAAAAAAAAAAAAAAAACAGGTCGGCTTTGTGCAAGGAACTGAAAACACTCACGCAAGATATGGACGTGATAATTTCAGTGACGCCAAGTCCAATCGTCACGTAGCGGATTTGATCTGTGGGGATCCCTGCTTTCCGAAAGATGTCAAAAGCAAACGTGCTGATCTAGGAGTAAAGGAGAGCGGCTTTTGGTGTTGCCGTGGCAACGGGATGGAATGTCATGTTTGGGGAATTAACATGCTCACCATGGACATGCCTGATAACTGGTTGCAGCAGTAGATGGTGGACATGGTGATGAGCTGCCATCGGACCGTTTGGTCCCGGAGGAGCAGGAGAGGACTTTTTGTCGGGGCCGCCGCCTCCATATTTGCCCGCTCAGTCGACATTTCCTCCATTTCCTGCTTGAAGTCACCCGGGCCCCAGAGACTCTGAAGCGCTGGAAGGCGAGAGATTAGATGCATTTGCAATACAGTCTGATTAAATGTCATTTCGTCAACGTTTTCATTTTTTTTTATTTTATTTTATGCAGGAGCATATAATGAATCCACACAAATTGATTCAAACTAAAACATTTCACTGACATCCACGTTCCTGGTGAGGTAACGGTTAAAATGAGCGCTCACCCTTTTTGCAGGCCTTGACGTCTCGTTTCTCGATGTATAGATATCTGGGCGCTTCGGGAAGATAAGGCATCACCATCACTTGGACCACCGAAAGACACGCGGGCACACAAAGGATCACGTTCCATAGCTCTTCGCGGCCCAGGATCTCGCTACGAGGAAGAGAAAAGAGAGCTGTGGAGCAAGTCAACTTTGACGCCATTTGTTCAAAATTTTTGGGGTTCGGCGAAATAAAATGGGGTGGGCAAACTTTTTGATTGGCGGGCCACAATGGGTTCTAAAATTTGACAGAGGGGTTGGACCAGGAGCAGATGGATCGAGTGTTTTGGTAACCTCACCTCATCGGAGAAAGAAAAAAAATACATTTAATTTTAAATGAAAGTGAACAAAAGCTTGACAACAATATTTATGTCTTTGAAAAACCGCAGTATTTAGAAAATAAAATATTAACAAAGTTTATTCATTTAATTATTTTCAAGTTTGGCGGGCCGGATTAAAACGTTTAACGGGCCGCATGTGGCCCCCGGGCCGTAGTTTGCCCACGCCTGTTTTAGGGAGTCTAAAATTTTTGTTTGCTTTTTGGCAGCCTGTGGAGGGGAAAAAGTAAGGAATTTCACATTAATGTGTTCTCATTAAAAAAAAAAAAAACTACGTAGTAATATTATTTGAATGTAATACAAAACTAAACGGCATCTGAACAACAGAAAAAAACCTGCGGAATAAATAAAGCAAATTCATACCTGAGACCCAAAAACTGAGCGGACAGTTTGCCGATGGAAGCAAAAGTCGCCGAGGACATGGTGACTGTGCCTCTTATCTTTCTGGGTGACATCTCGCCGAGGTACATGAGATGGGTGCTCAATCCCAGAGCTGCAAGCCAGGAGGATGTTTTAAATAAATCATGATTTAACAAAAAAAAAAAGTGCAATATGGTCTTGCGATAATTTACTAGGAAGCCATGTTCATTTTTTTTTTTTTTGAGAGGTGTCCCACGGGTGAGAATTGCGTTACCTGCCGAGTAGCCGAACAGCATTCTCGCTACAATGATCATTTCGTAAGACTTGGCCCATTTACTCGTCAGCATGATGGTGGCTGCAGCAATGGCAACGAAGCTGTTGCAGATCACCGCCTTTTTTCTGCCCAAGAGCACACGTGTCCTCAAGTGTTGCATTGGAGAGCTCGAAAGCGGCCGCTTGAGAGCACTCACCTTCCCAGCAGGCCCGACAAGCACTTGACACTGACGGCACCAAATAGGCCGCCCACCGCGTACATGGACACTATGAGGGACCAGATGATGGTGACGGTGTGCACTGGTGGCGGCGCCGCGTATCTCTCATACCAGGTGCTGTTGATGAAGTGCTGGATGAACTGCATGGAGAACAAATCAAGATGCACACGATGAACCAAATATAGTCTGTGGTGATGCGCGTGACTTGACTTGATGACGCCCGGAAACATCAGGAAGTGTCGCGAACAATAACGTGCACATATGACGTGTCTCACCGGAGAAGGGGAACTCAGGGAGGTCAAGTGGTATCCAGCCTGAAAGCTTCCTCCGATTCCCAAAGTTACGATGAGGAATAGAGCGTTTCCACGCGTCTGTAGGGATCGAACATCGAGGTAACACAATTGCAAATTAGTTTTTTTTTTTGTTATAACCTTTAATTTAAAGCATTTTGCTCATCTTAAATTATTTTCATCTGTCACTTCCGGTGTACCCCAGGGCTCCGTCCTTGGGCCCCGAGCTGTTCTTACCTCTTACCGCTCTGTGCTTTCTTTTTTTTCTGTAAAATTCACATTTATCTATTACATTCCCCCTTCTAACTACATGAAATAAATTATAAAAGTGAAATTCTCCTAATTGGCACCAAATCTACATCATCAAAGTTGACAGCTTTTCCATCCCAGTCTCTTTAGTCTCTCCTTCCTTTCAGGTTCAGAGTTGGAGCGTATCTTGTTTTTTTTCTTCACACACCAGGCATTCTGATACCGACCACCGCCAACCTTTCAACTCAACATGATTTGAAAATGAGATTGCAGTTTGGCTATTTGAAACCTTTGTATAAATGAGTTTTATTTTTGAAACATAGACAACAATGTATTGAGAACGTAAAATGCCACCTTGTTCCCATCGAAAGATATTTACAAATTTTAGACAAATAATTCACCATAAATAAATTTAAACCAGCATATGTAATTTATCGTTAACTTTCCTGTTGATGTAATACTTAACACAAACCGCAGATAATAACATTTGGAATGACTAAGCAAAAAATATTGGGATGAGTCACAGCTTTAACCCGCAGCTTTTGAGTTTCGCATTTAGTTTGTATTCGAGTACCGTCGTCAAGGTCAGGGCTACACTGCAAAACTAGCGACAGTTTAAAAGCGCAAATGTTGACATTTTTATCTAATATGAGCTACAGAAGAACCGTTAAAAAAAATTCTGCAAAGGCCTACCAGCTGCTGCAGCAAGGTTTCCATGGGATCCTCAGTTGCGTGCACATTCACAGATTCAGTACAAGCAAGCTGAAGGGATCCTGTTAAATAGCTAAGGCGGCTTATCATTAACTTCTCACACTTTTTAACCAAAAAGTGACAAATACAGACTGACATGTGTCTTGATGCAACTTTCAAGAAGAGGTTGTAAGTAACGTAAATCATAAACCAATTGTTAATAATGGAGAGTAAAGAACTTCTTTGTAAGTGTCAGTATTTTGCTGAGCTTTTTCTTCCGGTGATATTTGCACCATGTGTCCATGCTCACAACATCAAAAACATCCATTCATTCATTTTCTCGACTACCAACTACTAAGAATTGCACATGGGTGGAGCATTCTTTCTTTTCGTATTTTCCCTCATTTGCACAGGTGCAAGAGAGCATCAGCGCCATAGTGCGCCATTGTGGGATGGAACTCCGCCATCCCACCAATCGAAACAGGAGCTCCTCATTCCCTTTAAATTCGGGCTGGTCGAGAGGTGCACACCATCATTGACGTTGCAGAAGCACAAATTGGCTCGTTGGGGTCCGTGCATGAGATTGGGGTGCATAAAATGCATCTGTACAGATAAACTGCAAGATCGCCCCTTGTGGATGACATCATTTCCTGGAAGCAAATTCAACCAAATGCTGTCCAAAAACTTACAAGTTGCTGATGAAGCTGCTATCTATCTTGTGTTAAAATGTAACTTCAACTGTCAAGATGTTTTTGATTGAAATACAAACTCCTAATGCTGCAAATCCAGCAAAATAATTTTCAGTTACAACCTCTGCAATGTCTTTAAACACATTTCCATTTTTAAAAAAGGTTTAAGAACATTAAAATTATTCTCTAACACTTGATGACTTGGAAAATTGTGTTTTGTGGAATTTCTTATTTATAAAAAAAAAAAATCTGAGAAAAAATGCATTTGCATTAGAACAATTCAGCCCATCCTCAGACTGTTTATCTTTGTTGAATTTTCCACAGTCCTTTTGATAAATCAACATTTTTGCCAATTTACATCACTTTTTATAATCACATTTTTATCTTGTTTGGTTTCGAGGTTTAAAACTCAATCTGGTTCCATATTAGCTCATTTGCAAATGAAAAGCGTCGATCACTACCGTAGCCTGACGGCAATTTAGGAGAAAAATAAAGACATGGATCACTGCAGTGTCATCTGACAAGATGAGTTGGCTTGCTGACAGGCTGGCTAACTCATTTAACTTGCAGACTGTAGAGTAGCTTGTGCAGAAAATAAATTATCAACTTATATCCCCCAATACACATTCATTTGCATTCGCAGTACACAAGTATGCGAAGTTTAGCTAGTTGGTAAAAAAGTGCTGCCTACCTTTTGCTGGCAACATTCGACGGTAGAAAACACGGAAGATGGTTTTGTTTGTAGACAAATATAAATATAAAATATCTAATCTAAAATGCGTGTTTTTGCGAAGACTGTTGACGTCTGCCGTAATCATCTTCACTGAAAATGTTTCATGCCTCAGTCCACAGCTGTGCTGATAAAACAGTGCCCCCTTGTGGTGCAATAGTGTTATTACTTTTTAAGATTAAGTTTGACATGAATTGGATTATTTTGCAAATTTGCACAAAATTACAGGAGGAGATTCGAGGAAAAAAATTGAATGAACTTTGAATGTTTATAAAAAAAAAAAGAATTAAAACTCTTCTGTAAAACTCTGATGATTGACAGTTATTACCCCCGAGATGTCCACATAAGTTACAATATCACTTTTGGTCCCCTGTTTAAAAGTAATTGTGTGAAGCGGAGCTCCTTAGTGGAACACACCATTTTTGTGTAGTTTATAGGTTTCTACAACTGAAAAAAAATCTAAATAAAAAAATACACACGCAGCAGTGAACTCTGAGTGACTCAGTTATAGGCTGTCTGTGTATCGTTGGCATGGCAACAAGTATTGGTATGCATGTGCTGCTAAATCAAATTGCTACCAAAGTCGTTTTCAAATAAATTGAACAAAGTTTGACGTTGGGTTTTAATCAACAATAGTATGTTGTTTGCCATTTTGTCCAGCAGATGGTAGTAAACTGTAACAATGTTAGTTATTATGCCAAGGAAGTCCCCTCTTTTCTCTGGTCGTCGAGTGACGCTCAGGCGGAAGCAACACTACGCTGTTTGCCGTAGTCATCGTCGATTAGCACATCTAGCCGACAATTTGGTTCTCCGTCCACCGAAAGGCAACCCTTCTTGAATCACCCTCGCGTTTACACTTGCGACAAAACATGCCGCTCGAGAATCTCGAGGAAGAGGGCTTGCCCAAGAATCCCGATCTGAGGATAGCACAGCTCAAGTTTTTGCTCACAATGGACGGTCACCGACAAGATGCCAAAGTGAAGACAGAGCTCATGGACGCGATCAAAGATAACAGTGAGTTAGCGTGTGACTGATTTACGTTCACGGTTATTGTCGCCACACAGAACATGAATTCGCGTAAAAGAATGTGTATGGTGGTGCCCATTTGACAACGTGCTAACGGGCTGCTGGCTAATCCAAGCTAACGCTACCTCCGTCATGCTCAGGATAGGTCGTAATAAATCTAGCACATGTTCAGAATCAGAATGGTAATGCTTATTAGTGTGTACTTGTAATAAAGTGTTATGCATATTTTTATTGTCACATCCACTTGTCACCTTTTGTGCTTAACCAACAAAGTGGTGACTGCTTTTAATGATATCCTGACATCTACTCATTAAACACGTATGTTTTGAACATTTGGGCATACATATGGAATCAAAAGTTCAGGGGAAAAATATGAATTGTAAAAGGCTCGTGCATCTTAGGTTCATCCTGAAATTGAACACTTCTATCCCCAACCTGGTGCATATTGCATTTAAATTTCTTATGTCTGTCCCCTAGATATGGCCCCTTACTATGAAACCTTATGCAAGGAGCTCAAGTGGCAACTCGACGGTGACCTGCTGAACAAGATGAAGAAGGCCAACGAAGAGGAACTAAAGCGGCTCGACGACGTGTTGCAGGATGCGGAGAAGAGCCTCGGGGAGAGTGAGATCAGGGATGCTATGATGGCCAAAGCTGAATATCTGATCAGGATCGGCGATAAGGTAAACTAGTGCTTCACCTCACCAACCAAAACTTCAGCTACATACCTTAATAATCCAATTAGGTCCAACACGAGAACACTTTCTGCTTTTGCTATGTGCGTCCACAGGAGGGGGCCTTAACAGCGTTCAGGAAGACCTACGACAAGACGGTGGCTCTGGGTCACAGACTAGACATCGTTTTCTACCTTTTGAGGATCGGCCTCTTCTACATGGACAGTGACCTCATCACGCGCAACTCAGAGAAAGCCAAAAGGTAATGCCGGTCAGAAGTGTCTGCCGTTGTCTTTGTGTACGATACTAAGCTCTGGCCGTGTCTACCCCGCAGCCTGATTGAAGAGGGAGGAGACTGGGATAGGAGGAATCGACTGAAGGTTTACCAGGGTCTGTACTGCGTGGCCATCCGGGATTTCAAGCAAGCCGCTGAGCTCTTTCTCGACACCGTTTCCACCTTCACGTCATACGAGCTCATGGACTACAAGACCTTTGTCACCTATACGGTCTACGTGTGCATGATCGCACTCAAGCGCCCTGACCTGCGTGAAAAGGTACAAGAAAACCCACATGTGCGGTCCCAAACACTCTACAGAGGGACACTTTTTTTGTGGCAGTCAACATTTCTAAATCAATAATGCATGGCAGTGGTTTCTGTTTATGAAGGCATCAACGGTTCAGTAATATCCATTATAGTTCTGGCTGCATGACAGTAATGTGTTTTGTTTTTCAGGTCATAAAAGGAGCAGAGATCCTGGAAGTGCTGCACAGTCTGCCAGCCGTTCGTCAGTATCTGTTCTCCCTCTACGAGTGCCGCTACTCAGTCTTCTTTCAGTCTCTCGGTGAGGACATTTCACCTTGCTGGTTGCGTTAAACTAACCTCTGCCGCGAATAGAAAAAATCTGAGTGCAATTGAAGCGCCCCACCCGCCAAGAATTTCAGAGAATGTGGGGAACAATGTATACTTGTTGTAATGTCAATTCTATATGCATCCACATATATTTGCCATCGCCTTTCTTTCCGGTTCCACAGCAACGGTGGAGCAGGAGATGAAGAAGGACTGGCTCTTCGCCCCACACTACCGCTACTACGTGAGGGAGATGAGGATCCAGGCCTACAGCCAGCTGCTGGAGTCCTACCGCTCGCTCACGCTGGGCTACATGGCCGAGGCCTTTGGCGTCGGCACAGAGTTCATCGACCAGTGAGTATTCTGTGTAATATTGAGCAGGTTTCCCCAACTAATTCTGACGACCAAATTATGCCAACGTAGCCGAGTCGTGGGGCCAAAAAAAAAATGCAGTTGAAAGAAAACCTGTACGCTACATGAGAAAAGTGCATAAGGTGTCAATTCTGTATACATGCAAAGATGTCAGATTTATTATGTCACATCAGAGCTTTTAATTCCCAAAAGCTAAGGTATGTGGCGATGGGACCGCAAGTTTAGTGGCGAGGTATGACATCATATATAGAACCCCGTTAGTAGCAAGACGACATGTTCTTTCTCTAGCTCCATTAACAGCTCGTCTTTTATCTCAGGGAGCTGTCCCGATTCATCGCTGCTGGACGTCTCCACTGCAAAATTGATAAAGTCAACGAGATTGTGGAAACCAACAGGTAAGATCACCGTTCATCAAACTGCAGTCTTGCTCGCCTGTAATTCAAAAGAAAACCAAAACCGCTTTTTTTTTTTTTGCTCCCCACCAGACCGGATAGTAAAAACTGGCAGTACCAGGAGACCATCAAAAAGGGCGACCTGCTGCTCAACAGAGTCCAAAAACTGTCGAGAGTTATCAACATGTAAACACGGTGGCCACATTTTGTCAGGTCAGCAAGGTGGATCCTTCATCTTTGCTTTTCTTAAACCTGTAGTCTGTTTGACAACTTCATTTGTGTACATAATAAAATGTTTGACTGTTTGACGTCGGTGTTTTTGAACTCACAGTTAAGAGGCACAGACATTCATTTGTATAAATAGTATAAATTATTTTATTTACAGAACTTGTTACAAAACAAATATACTATACAATCTTTTTTCTTTAAATATTACTTCTAATCTATGTTTTGTTCATGAATTACATAGCAGCCAATACATAAAGTCTAGCTGAAAATGATTTGATGTTCACCCCAGAAAACAAAAAAAATCTACAGGCTTTTTGTCGTATGAAGGGTGGTCTCGTCCCCCAGACATTAGCTGTACTCTTGCGTTCACATTCCAAGTCTATGGTTATATTTAAAAAAAAAAAAAAAAAAAAATCCTCATATTTTCCACCTGCTTGAAACTTCAGTTGAGATGTCAGTGGAGTTTAAAGGTAAACAAAGGACCAGATAAGCCAGAGGCTTCAGACACACACACACACACGCAAAATCAGATGACAGGAAATGTTAGCGTATTGTCAGTCTCACTGAACACACACACTACGACTGTTTGATACTGGGCAGCTGGCAAGCTCAGGTTTTTTCACCACATTTAGGGTTCATAGGCAGATTTAAACACTTTGAACATTCAAGTAAGGTAAATAAAATATCCCGACAACACTGTCCTCAAACAGCTAGGGGTGAAACAAATTCAGGCACTTTCTTAATTTGATATTTCTTTGGAAAAAAAAAAAAAAAGCTGTGATTCAAATTACTTGTTTGGCAATGATGGAAAAAAAAAAAAAAAAACAATGATTAGTCCCTTCAGCCTTCTAAAACAACCAAGAAATGTGTTTTAAGGTCAAGTGTATGACTGTCGGGTCCATTGAGACGAAGCCTGAGCGACGCGAGACCGTCGCGGGCTGATTGGGCCACACACGTACATTAGTCGTGTTGATTCAGAGGCAACCAAATATGTGTTGTAAAAGCACATGTGATTCGAGACCTTGAAAAGTGAATAAAGGTATTCGCTGTCAAACAGACACATGCTACAGTGGGAGAACACTTCACCTTTGCCCCTAAAGAGACCCTCAGTCCATGATTCATGAGAGGCTTCTACACATACTGTATGTATCCACGTATTGCATTATATAGACTTGGCAGTGAAACACTTTAAATAATCAAATTCTGGCTTCTCTTTTGGCTTCCTAAATAAATAATGACTCTTCAAAACGGTACCCAAAAATTCCTGCATGTACAAAAAAAAAAAAAAAGCCTGTGCAAAAATACACGTTTCATTTATGTACAATTTGTTAACAAAATATTTTTTTTTCCTCAAATAGGGGTAGATCTTGAGATCTAGAGCTATGGGGGAGGGGCTAAAGTTGTTTAAAAATCTACTTTCCACTCTTGACTGACATCAGTGGAGGTTTTCCGGATACCAACTGGTTGCTGCCATTTGCCCAATGTTGAAACATGTCCCCGTGAAGCCATCTGCATGAATCTCACGCCACCAAATTGCTCAAAAGACGCAAACATCCCGCTGAGACTGTGGAGGATTGCCTGATTTAAGACTCCATTTTCACTCGAGGAATTCAAGGTACGAACGAAGCGTCGCACCCAACACCGGCCGAGCAACGCAACATCCACGGTCGAAGGACAAAACACCCACAGAAGACAGTTGACGTGCATAAAGTTTGCTCCAGTTAAGACGTACCATACCTGATTCCCTATGCAGGAAAGAAAATAAAAAATACACAATTCACATCGGTCCACAGGTAGTTGCGGATCTCCCACAGTAAATGTGATCATCAGAGAAAAGATTGTGGCAATAATACGATTTGCACCGATTCTTGACATCCACACAGGCAATGCACCTTCAACCACTTCGCCGGCCCAACTGCACAAATTCAAAGTTGGTAGAAGATACAAAAAAGTACGGTAGCAGCTTTTGGCGAGCTTAGTCGTCAAATTAAGCATTGCCTGTGCAGCAAGAAGTTATTTCGTGCTGTTCACAGTTGGGGGGAGCAAGTCTACTGTGGCTATCATTCTGCACATTGACGAGATTCTGAAATTCGGTGTCCCGTCGGACAAAAAGATTCAAGCGAGAGGGCGCGCCAGGTGAGCCTTTCGCATTTGAAAGCGCAACCGCCCTCAAGCACAACTACCAAGTAGTACAGTGTAAAAGCTCGTAAGAAAAATCGGAATAAGGTAACACTTGCATAATTCTGCGGGGCACTAAAATCAAAACATTTACAGGGTCGTCTCTAGCGGCCCTTTCTCAAGCTACCGCGCGTAGCCCCCAAAACGAGTGAGCCGAGTCCGACTGAAGAAGCAGAAACAATGTGATTGTTGGTCTGTTAAGGTGGAGCCAGCGCGTTTGCTGCTCCTCCTGCTCTCCTTCCAAGGCTTCTGAGATCAGGCGCTGGGGGTGAAATTGAGTCGCAAATTCCAGTAGTCCAGCAGAATCTGACATGAGAAAAACACTCCAACACGCGCTCGTCTTTTTCACACACACGGAAAAGCTGTTTGAGCATTTATACGCTGAATTGTTCATGTACTGGGAAGCTCTTTGAACTCGATAGTACGAGAACACTAGAAAACAGAAATTCTAATCAGAGGTGGCTTTATGTGTCTGCTAACATATTTTTGATGCAATTCATAAAACATACATATACCTTTTCAAAAACGTAGTCCCCCGCCTCCCGAAGACGTATTTTTACGTCTTATCCTTTTTTGCGTCATAGCTGTGTTTTTATAGCATTAGAACACAATATTCTGTTGGCCTTGCATAATCTGTCAAAATCCAGAAAAAATGCATAATCATTAGCTGGCTAATTTACTATTCAAATCCGCATACGTTATTATGAGCTTATTATGATGGCAAATGCTTCGTCAAACCAAAGTGGGTTAACGGGTTGACTTCCCCTCTGTTCTCTAGTCGGTGGTATTCCACCCCCCGCTTGTAATGGTATGCCCCAGTAGCAGGTGGGAGGCGCGGGTTACGTGATTTCAGAATAAGAAGAAACAGCCACGCTGCAGTCTCACGTCTCTTCATACACAAACAGTTGGCAGTGGCGCTTTTGGCGCGTTCTGAGGCAATTTTTGTCGTTTGTTCATTTCACGAGTAGGTTCCTCACACGCAGAAGGGCCGTTTCGTGGGCCGGACTAAAATCAACCTCCGGCCTTTGTTAATCGAACTCCTTTTGTCACCACCTGAATCTCGCCCCCAAAATGGGACGGACTGCCCACCACTGGGTAACATGTAGTATTACTAGTGCGCTCTAGTCTACTAGTTTGCAGAACTGTCGTACAGTAATGAACAAAAAGCCGCTACTAAGACGACTAATACTACTGGTGGTTATAGACGTTAAGAATAATTTTATGATATCACAACAGTACCAGTAGCAAGCAGGCGTCAATTACTGCACCGTTTTGCCTCAAGTTGTTCTACGAATGTGCCGTAGTTATTGTACTAGTGTTTAGAAATGTCATACAGTAGTGGAAAAAAAAACTGTCACAATTTACAACATTAGTAGAACAAGTGTGGCAAAACTATTTTTAGTTACTAACGTTGCATACTACGACTAATTAACATCTAGCGCTTCTCTACTAGTTGTAGTAGTGGCAGTTGTTCTACTCCTTTGCTAAATTGTATTACTAGTGAGGAGTCTAGTGAGCGTCTTAGAACATGGACAATTCAACGCATTAATAGGATTTTCAAACGGCTTGCCACACACACATGCGCGCACACACACACATCCGACTTGCTCAGCGTCATGACAGCTTGTGGCCAGAGAGCTCACAACAGCCCTTAACCGGAACCAAAGTGCACCCTGGAGACTCATGGCTGTCGCTCTCCTTCCTCCCGCAATGGGACCTTCTGGAAGACCACTCGGGATATCGGGACAAGGCCACGCGAGCGGAGGTCCGGGGCCGGCTCCGCGCGTGACGTGTCCCCACCGAGCACCGCTTTGTCCCCACCACTCCTCCAATAGACATGGCTTTGGGAGAACGAGTACGGACATTTGACTTGACCGGGAAGTCCAGATCATCTCCAACCTGAGGATTGTGGGAAACTGAGAGTAATGTGGGTTTTCGTTTTAGAAGGCCTCTAACAGTCCAGAGCGGGTCGCTCCGGGACTATTCCCCGTCATCGTGCCGCATGCACACGCTCTGCGGGCGGACACCACTGTCAGGGACGAGCCTTTGGCTGCATGAGAGGGGGGAAAGAAAACGTGTGAGGGCATGCTGAAATATCAATCGACTCAATTTCTTTCTGGGCTGCATGCGTACTTAGGGAAATATGCGCTACTCACCCAAAAACAAGACTAATCGGCTTTCGGGTGAAAATTCCTGAACGAACCTAAACTGCACTATAAGGTTCAATTGATTTTGTTTAAACGTGTCCAACTTGTCAATGTTTCAGTACAAATTGATGTTCTCGAGCAAAGTGTGGTTGTGCCACAGGTTTTTGTATCCCACGTTATTGCGCACGGCACGTGGACCATTTTGTTGACAAACTTAAGAAATGACTGAAAATATTTACTTAAATACCGATTCTAAGCGAACCAGGAAACTGCTGTTACGAATTCCGTAAAGCGAGAATTTGAAAAAATCATCCGTATGTATACTTTGACGGAAAACCCGTCCACGTTTCGTTTCTGACCTCGCCTGGCGAACAGAAGAACAACCCACCTGATGTAAATGCGAGTTGTTCGGTAGCCCCGGCGTCCCTGGAATGTTCCGCCCGTGCTTGCCGTGGATGTTGTTAATGGCAGGCGACTTGGACACCTTGGGTCGACCCGGTCCAGGACCGCCACCTCCCCCGAGGCCGCCTCCCCCAGTAGCACTATTAACGCTGCTGGAGGCAGGGGAGCTTTTTCGCTTCTTGCCTTCGAGGCGCCCGTCTGAGGAGTGGTGGCTGAAGCTGGTATGGTGGTCCACGGCGGACTGGTGGTGGACGAAAGGCCCCAGAGAGAGGGTGGAGTCGCTGCTGTTCATCACCACACTCATACGCTTGATGGACTCGGCAGGGCTGCCCGAAGGGGGACCTCGCGCCGGCGGGCCCGAGGAGCCGCCTGCTGACCCTGCGGAAGGCTCGGCCTTGAGGCTGAGGGAGTTCGTGCGCACGCTGGGGCCACAGTTGAGGCCCACACTGTGGACGCCACTGTGGGAGGAGGATAACGATGAGGATGAGGATGACGAACCGAGTGAGCTGTGGTGGTAGGTGCTCCCTGAGCTGCCGACATTTGCGCAGTTCTTCTTGAAAGAGGACGAGGGAGAATAGTTAGCATTAGCAGGTTCTGAGGAGCTATGGGACGACGAGAGGATAGAACTGTTCTTCCTCTTCTTTCCAGAGCTGAAGCTGGTGCTGCTACTGTTACTGCCCACGCCGACTGAGGCGGGGGTGACGGGGGTGGAGGAGCCGGTGGAGATCTCCTTTGGCCTGATGGACAATGACTTGGTCGTGCTGCTGCTGCTGGAGGGACGGGACTTAAGCGCCCGGCCTGAGGCAAGTGAAGGAGCTAAAGGGGAGGTGGATGAAGACAAGTGGGCTGAAGGCATCTGCGGCGACGAAGACACTTGTCGGGCCTGTGTGGTGCCGTAGGCCGGGTGCTCAGGCCCTCCCTGCGGAGAGCTGCGGGCGTTTAAGGTGGTCCCATAGGAGAGCACAGGCTTGCCCTCCAAGGATTGGCTGTAAGGGGTCTGGGGCATGGTGGCAGGGGGGCCCAGGAAGCCTGAAGACGGGGTGCTACTGGGGGGATTTGTGCTTGTCCTATGGAGAGGTGCAAAGGAAGAGCTGTTTTCCAAGGCCAAGGGGATTTTCCTAAAACAAGAGAGAAACCATGTAAGGTTTTGAAAGATGCTCTGTAAATAAAGTGAATACGGGTTATCGCATTGCTATCTTGACTGACGAGCGGTGTGAGGAAAAATAGGAGTGCCATTTGTAGTGAAATTTACACCTGACATGTTTGCGCTTATTCACCAAATATTTAAGTTAAGTGTTCTTTTTTATTTTTATTTTTTTAACTGTTGCAAAAGTTCAGATGTGCTTATAAAACACTTTGTATTTCTATTTTTTTCAACTCAACTGTATTTATAAAGCACTGTACAAGTGCTGTACATGGAACAATATATTTGCAAAGGAAACATGCAATTTCAATATTGTTTGAGGGAGCGGCACCACTGAGGAAACAAGATTCTACACGTCTGTTGGTTAGAGTCGATGTCTGTCGCTCACATTTGTCGTAACGCAACGACGAGCAAAGCCAAGAAACTGACCTCAATATACCATATGTACTGGACATGAGTACTTACTTCCACATCTGAGAGTTGACGTGCTTGTCCATCATTGCGGAGAGGACACATCGCATTCTGTCCCATCTTCTGTCAAAGGAGTAACAGCCTCTCCCAAACAGTCGACTTCCAAAATTACAGTACTGGAAACAGAGTGGTACTCAATTATTGTTACAAACAGACGATCATTTAAGGGTATTTCCTGGAAAGTGTTAGAGAAAAAAAAATAATACTTACAGCTACCGGTCGAGGGTGATAACCTGAATAGTGACAGTGCATTTTCTCAGCGTTCTCCTCACGCTCCTCATTCTCTCCCTCATCACTGGAGGCTCGAGAAAGCCCATCAGGAGCACTTGGGGGATGATGCGGTGACTCGTGGACTATTGCGGGGTCCGCTGAGGTACCAGGCCCATGTGTGTTGTTCAATCTGTTGGATAGAGAGCACCAAGTGAGTCGCGACTCGTCACAAAAACAATTGTTCCGTTTCCAATTAATGATGCCTCATTTTGCATAACTGTTTGTTATATTGGGGATGACAGTCATATGTTTAGTGTCACTAAATGTTAAAAAAAAAAAAAAAAAAACAGTGCTGGGCTGCGGGGGAATCACTGACCGTGGAAGACCAGGGCTGTGGAATTTGGCTTTGTTGGATGGCAGAATCTTGGTGGCGTCTGGGGCTGGGCCGTTGCCATGAGCCGCCGGATGGACATCATAAGAAGTGGGAAGATGGAGGGAGGGGTGTGGGTCCCTGAGAGGGGGAGGTTGTTGGGAATGGGTTTGGTGGAGTTCTCTCTCCCGCTCTTTTGTTCTGTTCTTGTGCTCTGCCAGCAATGTGTCAAAGCGCTTCCTCCGCCCTGGCACTGCCCTCCGCTGGCTCAAGGAATGTGTCTGATGTGGCAAAACAAAAGTCAGATATCTTGTTTGAGAAAAGAACCTGTATAGGTCTCTAACACGTTTAGGGTGGATTGTGCATAACAAAAACGGTGCATCTTCAAATTACTAACAGCGGTTCACTTTACCCACATTTTTTATTTTTGCCACCTTATTCCAAAATTTATCGAAATTATATATTTTTTCTTCTCAAAAGATTTTTGCAAATGTATGAAATTATTCATTCCCAGTAATATGAGGGTGTGCACACTTTTGCAACTGTATCATTTCAGTTTAATTTATTCTTACCCTTTTTAAAATTTTTCTTTTTTTTTTTTTAATTGAGTAGTATAGGTTATTGATCAGAATCATGGTGTCATTTTATTCACCACAAAAACCTGTAGGTTCGCAGGCTTTTAAATATTCTCCAAAGCTATCAGACAATCTTTACAAATGTGCATTTTTGTCGATGGCCAACTAAGCGACAGTCAAAGTCAACAGCACAGAAAAGCGATCGCGTTGTTACCTTGCATGTGAGGGATCTTGTGCAGGTTTTCCGAGCTGTCACATCCACAACGCCACAGTGAATATCCGGATTGAACTCACGCTCTGAAGGGGAGGAGGAGGAGTGAATACGTTAAATGATGTACACAGAGGGGAAACAAAATGGTAATATTTTCATGCTAAAAAGCACAGAGTGCAAGATATTTCACGAATCACGCCAGCTTATCTTAAATATGATCCAAATGTGTGTCCCCTTCTCCCAGCTGACCTGTCACTTTCTTGTTAAGGTGGCGTCTGCTACTGGCACTGCCGCTGTTGCTGGTGCTGTCCTGCTTCTTGTCCGAAAGAATTGACAGGTGGCCTTTGCCGTTGGGGATCTGGCCCGGGGCCAGTAAGGGAGGCTTTGGTATGGAGGGACAGTTAAGGCCTGGTTTAAGGGCTGACGATGAGGAGGTGGTGATGGCGGCGGCGGTGGTGGTAGTGTTGAAGCTCACAGTGGTGCTAGAGGAGGATGTAGAGGAGGATGAGGTGGTGGCGGGGGCAGAGGGGACCTGCACCAGCTTAGCTGACGAGTCCACATTCAGATGCATCTTCTCCACCTTGACAGCCGGGGTGAGGCTGGAAGAGAAGGTGACAGAAATGAAGAGGGCAGCAAGGAGGAAGCTGAGCGTTAGAAACAGAGAGCCGGTGAGAAACGTATGACACGAGACAAATGTGCACATATGAGTGGAGCTGGAAGGGCAAAACAAAAATCTCGTGATTCGTTATTCGTAGACGTGAGGGTGTTGTTGTAATAGCGGACGGATTCCCACCGGTGTCACAGACTGTACAGCGTTTCTAGTCAAGATATTTAAAAGATAACATTGTGCAGCCTTCGCACCACACCACAACCAGATGTGTATCAAACTTACATCTTGTCCGGCTGCAGCATCCGGAACGGGGGGAAGGGAGGTCTTCGCTGGATGCCCGACACCTTGTCTTTGGCTGGTTTGAGTAGTTTGGGATTGGAGGAAGAGGAGGAGGATGTTGCAGAGGAAGAGAAGTTCGATCCAGAAGTAGCGGTCCGGCTAACAATCCCTCCAGCGAGAGACCCTGAGGCAAGTCCAGGCCCGAGACCACTGCTACTACTACTCCTGTTCCTTCCCGACAACGGGAAGGGCGAGGTGGATGCTGACTTGATGGCAGAATTGTGTCTTCTCTCTGGATAAACAGCACAAAGAATCCATTTAGAAATCATACAATCATAAGACTACTCCAGCTTCCTTCCACATTAAAAAAAATTCATTTGATTGAACTCTAAATTGTCATTAGGTATGAATATGAGAATGAATGGATGTTTTTATGTGTCCTGCGATTGGCTGGTGACCAGTCCGGGCGTGTTCCACCTCTCTCCTAAAGTAGCCCATGACAATAATGAGCACAAGCCATCTTAAAAAAAAATAAAAAAATAAAATCGTAGCTGAATGTAAACACAACGTGCAAAAGATGATTGACGATCAGGGTCACCAGGAAGAGAATGGAGAGAACAGATCTTAGAACAGGAAAGACGCACACTTTAACAACTCCACATCATTCCAGTGGGAATAAATCAAGAAATAACGAGCACTAACCGGTGCAGCGGTAGCAGATTTGTCCTGACACATGACAACGAAATACAGCTTTGATTGAACACTCGTCTTTTCTTTCACAGCCAAGGAGAAAGGTAAGCCGTGATAGGACATAAAAAGCCCGCTCTGACAATTCTCAGCAGCATTTGTGATCCATGCAAACTCAGCCTTAAAATAGAAACAACCGATAGGTCAAGAGCTTCATTTTCATGCCTCAGCTTCTCGGAACAAAAAATGATGAAAGGCACTGTGAAATACAGCAAAATATAATAAATAATAAAGAAATAGTGAGGATGCTAACCACTAGCGAATGGCAAAAGTCATAAAGAGAGAAAAAATGATTCCAAACTATTGTTTAAAATTATGTTTAAAAACACTCATTATAATGTATTATTCTAAAAAAAAATTACAAGAGTCCTTTACTACACTGAGATGTGAATCGGCGGCTATATCACTCATTTGTTAACACTTTAATATTTTTATATTAAAATGTATTTTTACACTTCAAGGACAGTTAAAAAATTAAATTAAAAAAGTATACCAATGATGTAAAAGTAGAACTGACTATTTCTTTTTATATTATTTCCATTTGTTTATAATCCAAATTAAGTACCAGATCCCAGCACAGGCCAGAAAAAAATGGAGTCTCATAAGAAAAATCAACAAAAAATGATTTGTCAATGAATGACTAAATCCGCTCAAGTATCTGTACTGCCTATTCAAATCTTACTGAAACAATTTCAACTTTTCAAGGTCATTCATCGGAACAAATCAGATTTCCACGGTGAGCGTGGCTGACACTAAGCGACGAGTCCCGTGGAGGAAACATATTGTATAATCACAGACGGACACAGTTCAGACTCTGCGTGGTAATTATTCGCACACGGCTCCACTGTAATTTTGATTTTCCTAATTGCATCTCATTTTTAATTGGTGGTCAGACAGCAGCTTTTGGGCTAAAATAGATTACTTCCTGGTGGGCAGTCAGGCAGCAAAGCGGCTAGTGCTACTGCTGTGCCTTAGAGAGGCGAACACAGCAAGAGGTAACGGCTGATTCTGTCACTTTTAAAGAAACTATGAACAATTATGGAGAGCTGTGGCCCGGGTTATCAAGCTGATTCGCTCAAATTTGGTGCGTGCAAAAACGGGCACAACCAAGGCCGGGTCTAGACAAGCATTTATGAGGGGACAGCCACAAATTTGGAGGGGGCATTATCGCATTGTGTACGCAACCTCAGAATGAGCGACTTGTTTCAATCACTTATTTGCAAGACTGAGTTTCTTAGGAGAATGCGATACACGAGGTTGGGACGAGCCTGTGTAAAATATCAACCAGATTGGAGAAGTTTGAGCGGGCCAGGCCTTCTCCTGCCCCTGCCGAGACACAAGTTTGTTTGTGTATGCAAAGAGATGTGGAAGCTGATCTACTAACTGGACACAACCAGGATGACATCTGGCAACGACGCCAACATGCTCCACGGCTCATTTTGCGCATTGTAGCAGGAGTGTGCAAATAGATGAATTTAACAGGCACATTGCGATTTATTAAATTGCGCTGGCTGATTTTGCAACTTTAAATAGCGCAGGTGCAAAAAAAAAATCAAGCTTTAAACACACATGTCGTGCTCAAGCTATGGAAAAGATGGGAATCTAAAGGAAGACACGTGGAAACGCGTTCAAATCTGATGGCCAACGCTGTCTGATGGTTATTTATACTGTAATTTGACCTTTGACCTCAGTTTTTGAAGATACAAAATTCTTGGGTTGTCCCAAAAATATTTTCTCTGCTGACTGTGAATCTTGATTCTATGGAGAACTCTAAGCTTCCAACTTTTTTTTTATTTTTTTTTTTAAATCTTTGAGTTGTCTCATTGAACAAATTAAAATCCTTAAAGGCATGACATGTTTGCTGTGGTAAAAACTGGAAGACAACAATCCAGCAAACAACAGTTTTTTTTTTTGTGTACTGACAATTTTAATGAAAATTCCCACAGTCACACAATCATGGCCGAATCGTTCTTTTGTAATGTCAAAAAAAAAAAAAAAAACATCACAACATGAAGAACAACTGTCCCATCCAGAACGAGCTACCCACCTACTTTGCAAAAGCAGAATAATGACTTTCTTCCGCTCACCCCCCCTGCCCCCAACCCATTCATTCTCTGTCGCCCCGTTCTAGCCCGCTCGCAGCACACACACACACACACACTTCTCAGGAAACCTCGCACACTCTCTACAAACACAACCACAAACACCGATAGAAAAACACAACACCAGTCACAGTCAAAGACAACACCACCCCCAGGAATAGGAGGAGCCTTCATATCCTTTTTCACAACGTCAAAAGAATTGGCTCAGTGTTAAGGGGAATCCTTCGGAACACTAAAAAAATAAATGCAATACGTCAGTCATAAAAATCAAAGAGGCTGCATTATCTTGGAGGATGCAATGCTATAGAAACCCGAGATTGCTTGTTGCTTGCAGAAAGTGCATCCCAACTGACTTCCAGCTCTGCAGAGAAACTTGCCCTTGTTGTTCGGCCTCAATCCAGATCCCCAAGCAAGCAAAAATATTGGCGCCCTCTCCACTACACTGTGCCATCCAAGGTTTGACCAGGATGAGAGAAAAAAACGCAACCACAGGTTCAGTCTTTGTTATATCACTAATTGTTAATTATGTCTAATATCTCCGTCGCGTACTGTGCATGTGAATTTTCCATTACACAAATCCCTTGATTACTAGATTTGATTTAACAACCAGTATGATATAATAAACATATGAGCTAATTTCAATATGTTTGATAGCTTGGCATTTGTCACATTCTTAAAAGACGTGAAAATCCAAAGTGAGCAATACTCAAAAGAATGACTAAGACTGAGGGTATTGGATGATCCATTAAGATCAAAGTATAAGATGTAACACCTCCCTCTTGTGGCTGAACTCAAACTGCGGCTGAAGTTTCCATTTTCTAAAGATTTAAAACTCAAAGCCGATTATTCATCCATTCACTTCTCATCATGAGCAACTGTCAGCTTCCAATCTCTATAAAATCTAACTTTATATTGAGCAGATAAATACATAAACTTGGAAAGAAAACTCCCCGATAGGTCAATTTTGTCCACACAAACAGATTTGTTTGCAAAAGACATTTCAATGTATTTGAGATTTTTGTCTACAGACAAACATAGGCGAGGCGGCCAATATGCACACAAGCTGAAATGCTGTAGCAAGTCACCCGAAAAAGAAAATTTAAGTAATTGCGATGTAAATGTATTGAATACAGTGTACTCATGTTTCAATAGTCTGTGCATTTTTTTTTTTGGGCTCTCAACTCAACCCATCACAATTGTCCAATACTCATCTTTGACATCATCAATAATCCTTGTTGATAGCTCGATTATAGCTGAAGTGCTTGAAACATACACCACTTACAGATGAACAAACTTGGAAGACTGAGCTCTGTTTTATGTTTAAAAAAAATAATAGTGGTACATCCCTTGGAGATCAGAGAACTTTAAATTAAATATTAACAGGGATTTGGATGCGCACATACATGCACATGCACCCACACACAACACAGTGTTAAGTAAATAAATCAAAGTTGGTGGCGCCCGCTCTCAGGTTTCTGTGTTAAGCAGGCAAATTGGTTGGAGAGATGTTGTAAGGAAGGAAAAGACACAACACAAACCGTAGCAATGCGAGAAAAGTCCCCATCAGCAATGCCATAGCGGCAGTGGCATGCAAAAGCTTCCTATTTAATTCTTTGCAGATTTATCGTCTCTGTCTTGCATTCCTTTTGAATAAAACATCACGACCACACATTAAAAAAAGACCCAAGAGTCTACCTGAGGAATGCCTCGAAATCACGAGAAAGTGTTGCTCTCGATAGAAGATTTGTCTGGAAGACTTACCGTAATGTGCTTGGTAGGCTTGGGGCTTGACGACTTGACTACAGTGGCTGCACATCACCAGGTAGAAGTCATCTTGCGCAGGATACTGGCCAAATATGGGCATATCTGCGCACAGGGGGGGATATTTTGATTGTTCGGGTACAAGTCATGAAGAAGCAAGAACACAACATCTGTGTTTATGGATCAATCATGCGACGACGGATCAGAAGGAAAATAATCGCATGAAAATACGACAAACAAAAAAAAAAAAAAAGCATTCAAGCTAAACTGATGAGTAAACCCTGCAAATAAAAATAGGGATGGCTATCTCGCGTGGCTTCATTCATCCTGAAGTGCACGGTGATAAGAAGAGGCCAAGGTAGTGATCCAAAGGTTACCGGCTGTCAAATAACATTTCCATGGAGTCAACTTTTTTTTTTTTTTTTCATGGTTATGACCGAGAATGTTGTACTGAATTTCAGCTTCCAATTTGTGCCACTTGACAAACAAATTGCATCCTGGTTTTGATTTGAAATTTTCTTGACTATATCTTGAATTCAAACAGCGCCTTGCTGTGAGTTTTTGGCGACATAAAGAAGAATCGGATGAAAGATAGATATTCAACAGTTCAGACATTCTAGAAAACAGGCGTGGGCAATCTACGGCCTGGGGGCCAC
Source organism: Idiotropiscis lumnitzeri (assembly GCF_059441095.1). Taxonomy (NCBI): domain Eukaryota; kingdom Metazoa; phylum Chordata; class Actinopteri; order Syngnathiformes; family Syngnathidae; genus Idiotropiscis; species Idiotropiscis lumnitzeri. Next base: position 4,967,758 of record NC_142401.1, read on the forward strand.
ACGTGTCCTGTTAAACGTTTTAATCAGGGCCGCCGACCTTGAAAAAAAATTAAATGAATAAACCTTGTTCATGTTTTATTTTCTAGATACTGTGGAGTGTCAAAGACAGATATTTTGTTGCAATGCTTTTGTTCACTTTCATTGAAAATTAAATTTTTTTTTTCTCCAATGAGGTGAGGTGACCAAAACACTCCATCCATCTGCTCCTGGTCCGGCCCCTCTGTCAGATTTTAGAACCCATTGTGGCCCGCCAATCCAAAAGTTTGCCCACCCCTGCTCTAAAAGCTCCCCAAAACAAACAATCATTCGACAACATTTGGTTGTTTTATTGACTTGGAAAGGTTTCAAAAAAACTCTGCCCGGACTGGATGTTCTATTTGAATATACTAAAGTGACACGCAAAAGGTGTGAGAAGGTGCTTCACAAACCAAATAGCTGGTTCAAACCACACGGGCGCAAAGAAACAAAAAAACGTCCTAATTTGAAGAGGTTAATTAAGAGATTGCTTGGGGTGTTACGGCGAGGTAAGCAAATGAGAGAAGGAAAGAGTGGAGCCTCTCTCCAATATGTGAGGCTCAAAGGCTGTCAAGGGTCCTCAAAACATCGTTGACGGGGCCTGCAAGGGATGAGGACCATTACTCAATGACCACATAACGAGGTCTAGGCGGTGGGCTGCCCCTCAAGCTGGTGAGTGGCATTCGTTGGTGGCTAAATTGACAGATTTGAGCCTACTCTGCGCATGTGAATTGCGTGAAAACACTTATTGGGAGCTCAATGTCTCCTTCACCAAGAGACTTTTGTCGTGGCTGAAGTGGCCACAGGAAAAAAAAAAAAAGCCAATGACTTTACAACTCCGACAAAGGGGTATAAATGACGCATAGAGAGGCTTAATAGAAAATCATGCTGCTGATGTGTGCTGCAAGAGTCTAGCGTCTCTGAATAGGCGATAAATGCCCTGTGGAGGGGCGTGTTCCGTTTGTAAGTCACAGGCCGGCGAGTCCACCTGGCCACGATAGCTTATTAACTCATTTAACTTCTTTCCGCTCACAAGCAAAGGCACAGAGGTTACAAAACGACTTACTCACGACGTGATTTGTTATTACAGAAAAAAAAAAAAAAAACATTTTTGACCCCGTATTTAATAAAATCCCAAATGAGACAATCCACACAGCCATGGAATATAACTTTTTTTTTTTTCCAGTAGATCAAGTCAAAAAGAAAGAGTTGCTCACGTTGAGTGCTATATAAATGTTTGGCTTAACTATAAAAGCAGACGTACGGACTGACTGTTCTGCTACCCCCCCAACAAAAATTTAACTTGAAAAGGCTTCCGTTCAGTGCACTCTGTACATATCTGCTTAAATCGCACCGAGTGGAAAAAAAAAAAAAAAGGATGCGGTGAGAAAGGAAGTCATCAAGAAAAGCAAAGAGACAGAGGACGAGCAAAGCCAAGAAACTAGCACGGTCGATGGAGACTGAAAAAGAACAGAAGCAGTCCTCGGCAAAGGCGGAAGAGCGCGAGCACAGGACCTGTGCGCGAGGAAGACGCGAGAGAGCCCGTGAGCAGCAAAGCAGGGAGAGAACGAGAGTCCAGTTCATTTCAGCATCCTCGTCCATGGCAGTGATGAATGATCTTGGTGGCTGCCTCCGAGCGGCAAACACTGGATGCGCCTAAACCTCCAACTGACACTGGTCGGTGACGCTAACACTGCATAGGTAATTTAAAAAGTGTCTAAGGGGGAGGAATAAAAAAAATAAATAAAAAAAAAACCGTCTGCGTTTGAATAAGCTGTTCTATAGCGTGGCAGTGGTTACACCACAGTAGAAATCTGGCATGAGTCATGGCAGAGAGTGGGAGAGCCACTTGTAATACCCTCACACACACATGAATATAATTCTCTCTCCGACACACAGCAAGAATTGATCGGCCCAATGACAGTCTCGAAAGGAAGGTGCCATACCATACGCGCGTTTTCATCGTTGCGTGACAAGTGATGCGCCGGTCGAGGGTTTAGAACGACCCCTCTCACGTGCTCTTTATGACAGGCAGGCGCAATGGTATCTTTCCGAGATTTCTTTGCCGCGCAGTCTATTCGCAGTTGTGAGAGCCGTGTAATGTACAATGCAAGTGTTCCACAGTGTACATAAAGCGCTCGTTTGCATATGCGCCACTTGAATTGTGCAACCGTCTTGTGTTCTGCTGCGCACAGGCCACATTGTTGACCTATGAAAGGACAAAACCAGATAAGTGCCAAGACAAAGAGGCCGGTAATTAACCCTTTAGTTCACAGCAAGACAAAAAAACAACTTACACTTGACTTGACACATGCTGATGACATCATCAGCATTCGACAAAAAATGAGACGACCTGAGTGACTGGTCTATTTTATTACTCGGCGCTTGATCATCTCTGAATCCAAGTAAAAAATTTAGACAAAAAGAAAAGGGGGCTTTTTTTTTTTTTTTTTTTGGGTCCCTGTAAACGCTTACTCGATTCATGACGTACGCACACCGCAGTGAACCTTCAATTACATGTCGGCCTGATAGCCAACGACAGAGGACGTGCATAAAAGAAGAGGGTTCACAGCTTGGGAAAACAAGACTGATTTCCACTTCATTTTGATAAGCAAAGAGCCTAAACAATGCTGTAACAGAACACGCGCAAGAAATACATGTGCTGCCCATGTGGCCTTGACGGGAGACAAAAAGTCCGAATGGCAAAGTAATACGTCAGATAAGTTTGAGGAGCTGAAAGGCATAGAAAAAAAATTATCTAGAAATGTTACTGCCTGATCATGGCAATTGATCTGAATTGCATGGCACAGTATGGTTGTCAAATAAATTAAATTGTTGACTTTTTTTCAAACAATAAAAATTGACTAAAACTATAACATGCTGAATTTATGACAAAGGAAAAGGTCATTTAAACGATGAGGGATGATGCGGAATTAATCTGTAATTAGCTGTCCTTGTTATCGCCCAAAGCTCATGCAGGTCAAAAGTTATGACCATTTTATTACATTATTCATAGTCATAAAGTATGTTGTGGCTTGAGTTTTGTTTTCGCTTGCAGGTAAACATCGTGAAACAGAACCCTGCAGTATTACAGTCTTGTTACCTACATCGTGTTCGCTTGTTCGCATCGTCGTTTGCGTCAAACAAGTCCATTTATGAAAGTATTTTGTGTGTAATATGAGGACGTCGCCGTTACGACCTTGTTGCTACAACAAACCGGTCAGATGGGTCAATGATGTGGCCCAGGATCCGATTTTGGACATTTGCTAAAAACTGTGAGGTCAGTCAGCCTTAAAAATCTGATTTGAATCATTCGTGCCTGCAGTCTGAACGTGGCCTTTGAATGTTAGGAACAAACTCAACGCTTATCTTCTGCGTTAAATTCGCGCTCACGACTTTGCACATAGATTTTTCAACTTTCCAAACTACAACATAAAAAGAACTTTTGCTTTGGACCTATTTCAGAACTAGAAATCATAAAGCTGTGATTCGTTATAATATATAAAATGCATTCTTTGAAATGTGTTAACGGCCTGATTTGACGTTCATGTTTTCTTGTTGGCACTGTATTTCAAGAGGATAATTGTTAGTTACGTTTGTGATTAAAGCAACGGCTTACTGACGTAGCTCAGAATGTGTGAATTAGTATGATGTTTAATTTGTATTTTTATATACATCTTCACATAAACATATTTGGCTTATGAAAGCTATACATTATATATTATATGTATCAGCCACACTTCCACAGGATTTAACATTTATGAAAAAATATTTATGAAAAAAATATATATAGCTGTGAAAGATGTGCATTCAGATTTGAGCATGGAATGTTGACGGTGACTTATTAAGATATATATTTTGCAGTACAAAAGCCATTTTCTTCTATTACAAATCAAATCATATTTTTTAACTTCAGGTGAAAGATGACTGACGAGGTGACATGGAGTGAATGGAATAATGTTGAAGATAACTCAAGTGTTATCATTTATACATTTTAAGGAAATACTGCATGACAGACAGTTGAAGTTATTCAAGAAGTTATTTTAGTGACGCATGTCAACTACCACATAAATAACAGACATGTTTCACGAATAAAAGCCTTGTCCAGTAATTTGATCTGCTGTACAGTTTGAATAGGCTTGAGTGTGTATGTGCAAACCCCTAGAACCAAAATACTGTACTGTACACATTTGGCCCTGGACAGAAAAAAAAACACACTCACCTTCTCTGCACAAACGCATGGCTTCGCGATTTTTCCCCAAGTCTTTGAAACTTTCCTCCAAATCAGCACCTGAGAATGGGGCGACCCGACACAGAGGCAAATAAATAGTTGCACGTTGCTCCCACTATGGTTTCCTCATATGCCGCCGTCAACTGCATGCGAACGGCCACAAATAAGCACAGCAGCGCCGGCGACGGTGGCGCTCCACCTCGCTTCGGCGCTCACATTTCGGGACGCGAGCGGGCTCACCGTCGTTTCCGTGGAGTTTGGCGACGTCGACCCAGTTGCTCCAAGGCTGTCCCACCATTATTTCTGGACTCGGTAAGGATCTCCGCTCCGCAACAGTCGCCATTGCTGTGGAGCCTTCTCCCCGCTGGATCGGCTGCTGCTGCTGCTTCAGCTGCTGCCTGGCTGCTCGGCGCTGCTCCCCCCTGACGTCATCCTCGGCCCTTTCCGACATTCTTTCCGCTACAATGTAACGACACGAGAGTCAGCTCGGCGCAGGAGAGGACTTTCCTCATGGTCGCTACCGCGTCGTCTCACCTTGCACGGTAACCGAAATGAACAAATGAAAAACACGCGTGTGGACTACTCGGAACGGGTATTTAAAAAAACAAAAAAAACAATAATATATATTTTTTTTTTAATCGACGTAAGTTGCCGACGGACTCTACTCTGTACACTGGCTGTTTATGCATCTGCTCTTGTTGTTGTTATCATTATTATGGTTTCTTGCATTAAAACTAGAAATTAATCATTGAATTTTGAAGAGTCATCCTGACATCTATGAAGGACTGAAAGTGACAAAATTAAATAAATACAACCACAAAATGTATAATTAACCTTCTTTCATTCATTAATTGTTTCATTCACTCATTAAATATGGAATCAAATAAATCAGATAAATAAATGCACCATTAAATGATTAAGTAAAAGTGTCATTAATTAAATGTTTTATTTTTTTAATTAAATATGAAATTAAATGAATCAATATGCTATTAATTAATTAAATTACCAATAATTATGTGTAAAAAATACATATTATTTCAATATTCAATTAATTATTTTTGTATTTAATCAATTATTTCTGTATGTAATTAATTATTTTATGGACCCATGTTGCAATGTTTCATGAATTTATTTTATCTGTCAAACTCACCCACCAAAGTTAGAGGGTGGGGCTATTTGCTGACGAACTCAAAACTTGTCTAAGCCATTGCTTTGGCCTGAAGTAGTTGGAAACATGGCGGCGACCATGATGGAGGACTTTCATGAGCTACCTCCATTGAACGATCGAGGCTTGTATTCGGTTGTTTTGCTTGAGTGTAGACATCGCAGCTAATATGTTAGCAATCCTCCGGGGATATGAGCAGAATTGGTCACCAACCTTTTTGAATCTGAGCCCTACATGGGTCTGGACTAAAGTAAAAAAAAAAAAAAAAAAAGTACTAGTTTGATACACACTTTTGACAATCTAATGTGCTCAAAATAACTTTAATGTTATTAATACTAATTATTGATATTCATCCATGTGAAAACACTGACACAGTGCATGAAATCTCCCAGTATTTATCAACAAGGTAGGAAACACATACCAAGATGCAAAACTTCATTTCTAAAAATACCTCAAAGTGTTGACATTTTCAAATCATCACTACATTCCTTGGAAATGACAATGTCCCATCACAGATGAGCTATTTTTAGCCCAGGCCCAGGGGCTCCTCATGTGCCTGCGGGCACCATGTTGGTGACCCCCGGCGTAATCTAATGTGACGCTTCATGAGTGCAATAATCTTCCAGCAATGCTATGATACCAATATCACATCATAGCTTTTTTTTGTGAATGATCAAACCTTATATCAACAACAAAAAATTTCCCACATTTAGAATTCATTCATTTGCATGATTAAAGAGCATTCCCACAGTTGATGCCTGTTCTGTTGTGTGATGTGATTGTATTCAAATCCCATGAGTGTTGGTGCAGCTGTTGTGCGTGGTTGAAAACGGTGGAGTAAACTATCAAAATACTTTTTTTGGACCACAGCATTAATTAAATATCGATCAAGATATCAACACACATCTCCGCTCTGAAAAATACAAAGACCACTGCAAAATTATTGGATCATGTCAACAAATCTTCACATGCATAATATTTGAGACGGGGCCACCCGTTTTGTGATCTGCTTATAAATGCACAGTTATATTGGAAGCTTGGATAATGGCTTCTCCACGATAAAAAGTCCAGGCAATTTAAACCATATGTTGTGTAATGTGTTCATTTGCAAAGGCAAAACACCCACTCTGGTCAAAGTGTACAAATCAAACATGTTTATCATTTATATTGTAGTAGGTTATCTACTGGAGTGAGTGTAGCAAGCAAAAATATATATCACTTAGAGGTCATCCGATTTCAGCTCTATCAGAACTTATTCATACTGAAGTATTGATATGCCTTCACGAAAATAAACCATTAGAATGAGGTGGACGACGTTTGTTGTGCTTTTGACAGATACCATTTTGCATACTGATGCTGGACCAGACTGAAGCTTTACTTTCACTTTCAAAATGAAACAATGAAGTGCGCCAGATCTTTTCACCTTCCCTGGCAAAAAGGGGCAAACGTGCAGACGTTTCTGCAAAACTCTGTTCTGACTGTCATGACGTGAAGTGAGAGTCAATTGCTTCAAGTTTTCTGACGTTGAGAAGGTTAGGGTTATACAGAATGAATTAATTAATTCACATTTTAAAAAAAAAACATGCAACTAAACATCAAGAACAAAGGCACATTCGTCAGGACAAATAAGTCAAGCATGGACGCAAAAAGAAGTGGTATCTACATCGACATATGCAATGAGGCAAACTCTTAAACAGCGCCATGAACTGAGGTCATGTTTGTTAAGATCCACTTTTCCGTGTTGGAGAAGTCTATTTGAGGGAGGTATTTATTTTTCCCTAGGCCATGTTGCAACCGGGGACTAAATAAATGTACACACTATTTGAGGAAATAGAGTACATACAAAATTCTGCAAATAAGTTGATGTATTACAACTTCTTGCTCACAGTAATGTACTGACTGTACTTTCAGATGTACGGAGAGAAAATCCCCCTATTGCCTTTCTCTGAAAATGCCAGAGATGGCTGTAACCTAATGCAATGTTTCCTCTTCTGAAGAAACGTTTGCTTTTTTTTTCAAACTTGTATGAAAAAAAACATTTAGCAGATAGTCGAACACAAAATTATCATTTGGAACTCTTTGTGGAAATCGAAACTCTCAAAAAGCTGCGTACATAAAAATGAGTGTAGCTGAGCACACAAAAGGAAGAAAAACAAAGGATTCAAATTATCATGTGATAAATTGATGACAAGGCTTCATTCTTGTAAAATGAATTGGTGGAAATTATATTTTCTTCTTGAATGTATCAGTGACAAGGGCTCTGACAATAATAACTTTCTTATTTGATTAATCTTTGGCTGCCGCAATGCATTTTTTTTGTACTCTGTCTTCATGTAACAGAGCCAGCAAAAAAACTGCTTTGCATTATAATTACACAAAATCTTTAAAATGATAAATACCTGACGTGTCCTTTTAAGATAACCTCCATTATCAAAAGGTGGAACAAATATTGATGTGTTCCCTTACTTCAATAATTCATGTGATACTGGCCCTTTTAATTTGGGTTCACACCTTTGACTCGCCCCTTTTTCTGTTGATGTCAATGCAGGAGGTAAGCATCTTTACACCTCGAGAAAGTGTGGCAATTTTCTTTTACAAGTTGAAGTATTTTGATACATATCTGTGCTATATAATTTGTGTAAGGGCACAAATCACCACAGTCCAACGAGGGTATGTTTGAATGACAGGTGTAATTATACTCTGTAAATCACAATAGCGTTTTCGGGTACAAAACTGCAATAATTAATTCCTTTATAAAAGTGAGTATGAAGCAGCAACTGCAATTAATGTGAACGACATAGAGGTCATAAATGAGTGAGAAATTACCTTGGCAAATAAGGAAAAAAGTAACTTATTTGAAACTCAGTCAGGTGATCCACATCAGTTTGGCTTCTCACTGGCTGCCGCACACGCTGAAGAAGAAATCTGGAAACAACACATGCACGTTGAGGGGAGTCTAGTTACTACCGTGTTCTTTGCTTTATGTTAGTAAAGTTATTAGTCTATTAAAAATGCATTTAATAAATATCTACTTATTAAGCTCTTGGACAGAAAGCAGAACTGGTAAGCCTGCGTAAAAAAAAAACATTCTAACATTTGTAGCCGCCTCTTTTCACAGGTACAAATATTTTATATTTTGTTTAAAAATAAAATGGTGCAAAAACCCCGCCCCTTTTTTAACCCAAAAAATATATTTTTAAAAAGTTCATTTGAGAGCTTTAATATTAATACTGTGGTACCGCGATATTTTTGGTCACTGGTATCAGAATGAATAAATACATCACTGCAACAGGTAAAGCCGAACTTGAGCTACATTGCGCAGTGCGTGAAAAAAAATGCAATGGCTTAAGAAAGCGAAAGTAAAAAAATAAAATATAAATTTAAAAAAGAAAGAAAAGTAATGTCCTATCATTGCCAAGTAACTTTAGCTGAAAGGTCCCAAGCGAGAACAAGTTTTGAGGAGCCTGGCTCCCACCTCCAAATCAACAACGATCATTGGTCATTTTAAAAAAGAGAGTGAGTGAGTGAGTGAGTGAGACTGACGTGCGAAAAGGTGCGTTCACTGCTGCTATGACTTAATACAAGTGCAAAACGTAATGTATACATCTGACAGGACCCTGTGTATCGAAAGCAGGCTGCATCCAGTCCGGCTCTATGCGGCTGCTCCAAATGCTATCAGAGAGCATTTGGTGGCTACGTCGCCCTGCTAGCTAAAAACCTGAATCCAGCCATGACTAGCATTAGCGAGGAAGCTGCCAGCAGCCTGACAGCACAGCACAAGTCAGTAGCAGTCGTCACAGAGCCGCGGCAAGTTCGCCCTTACCAATCCTATGGATGCCGTACGTGTAAAGAAACGCCGGGCCGCTTGAAATCAACTGGATGCAAGAGGTGAAGGGGGCAGGACACGGCGAGAAAGAGCGAGTGCGGTGCTCAGCCTCTATGGAGGTCTTCACCAGGTGCTTCCATGTCTGTTTACCAGACTGCATTCTGGGAATGTGACGTCACTGAGCCTTCGACGAGCGCGCTCCTGGAAATAGCTCACGCGCAGTTTGGCTCTCGTTTCGTTGCAAACATATAAATTACAAGCAAAGAGATCAGTCAATAATTTCCAGGGTTGGCAAGTTACGAGGTAAAATACTTTGTAACCGTACTTCAACAGTTTTCTCAGGTTTCTCTTGTTTACTTGAGTTGACTTGAATTTTCTGTCGTTTTTTTTAATTATTTTTTATATGTCATTTTTTTACACCCTGCGCTTGTAAACATACACCTTTGCTCTTAACTTAATAAAACAAAACTGTATACTGGAGAAATTAATTAAATTTAAATTGGGTGACCCACTGTGATATTCTGCACATTTCCACTGCTCTAAAATATAGGAAGAAAAATCAATTTCAATGTATTGTTAAAAGGTCAGTATAGACATTCCCAATGTCATTTTTCAATATTTTCGGAAGAGAAGAAAATACATTTTTTCAGAATACATATTGGTATTTTTTTTATTAATAATTTTATTGTTGTATTGCACTGGAGAGGGGAGCCCTCTAATCTCGTTGCACACTTGAGTACAATGACAATAAAGGGATTTCTAATTTCTAAATTTCATTAATCAGTAGCCACAAAGTAGTTGTCAGTTTAAAGAGGTTGGTGACTGCCCCTTTAAATGTTTTAAAAAAATGCAAATGTCCATCCATCTTCTATACCACAATATCCCCACTAGGGTTGTGTGTGCGTTGGAGTCTATTGTACTTAAAAGTTAAATACAACTGAACTGCGCTTGAGCGACACAATGGTCGACTGGTTGAGGGTTCAAATACAGGCTTCGGCCTTCCTGTGTTGAGTTTGCATGTTCTTCCTGTGGTTGTGCAGAATTTCTCCGGGTATTCCAGTTTCCTCACACATTGTAAAAACATGCATGGCATGTTTTGAAGTCTCCAAATTGGCCATAGGTGTGAATGTGAGTGCTCAGGGTGCACCCCGCATCTCGCCCAAATTCAGCAGGGATAGCCTTCAGCACATTCATGACTCTGGTGATGGCCACGGTATGGAGAATGGATGGATGGATGTACTTGGTTAAAACAACAACAACAACAGCCACTGTGACATGATGCAGTTTGATTTGAGTGATTATTTCATGTGCCACAAGAGGGAGCCTGCGAACCACAAATTGTGCAACACTGATGATCACATAACTCCTTATTTTGTCAAAACAGGCTTGTTACGTTCAATTTCTGAGGATAAAGACACAAGGTAAAAAAAATACTTTAAAAACTGTGGCAAAGTCAAGAGTTGTCGAGATCTTGAGTGACTGAGATAATGCGAAAAAAGAGGGGCAGCAAGGTAATCCAAGGTGCATGGAAACAGATTCCGAGCAAGACATTGCCTATTTATTGCCTTATTTATGAGATTCTTTTTTATTTTATAGACTACAAGAATGATTTGTGTTATATACGTTGTCTTGTGCACAAGTAAGTGGACATAAAAAGAAATGTCTTAAAAATCCAGTAAGACCCCCAAAAAATTATTTTTTCATTGTATTTGACTCTTTTTACAAGAAAGGCGCAAAAGAAATGACAGCTCGTTTTCCACTTGTGTTTTTTTTTATATGTATATATAAATGGGTGACTATGCTCTGCATCTCGTCCAGTAGAGGGCGGTAAGGCATTAGCATTTGGTCTGTTGACTCTGCTCCACTTCACTAATTCTGTAGAAGAAGAATACGAGCTGATAAAGACATGGGATCTATCACAGATGGTACGTACTATTTTCATTTCTTCATTTTTAATTCACCTCCGTCCAAAGCCTGTCGAGTTGAGCCGAAGCTCTAACATGAATCGATGTTTTTACCGGACAACGCTGACGAAGACTCGCATATTCCGCAGTCAATAGCACTTAGCCGCTAGGGCTAGCTACGTGCCCCATAATCGCTTTTACTTGTTCTTTTCCAGACGACGTCATTCGAAAGCGTCTTCTTATCGACGGCGATGGAGCTGGGGATGATCGGCGAATCAATTTGTTGTTGAAAACTTTCACCAAGTGGTGCAACTCACCTGCGACTCCTGAAGAAAAGCAAGTGAACTTGACAGATTGATACTTAGCATGAAACATCTTCTGCATTCGCCTTTATTTGTTGAATTGCAACCAAGAAGAGTTATAATTTTAGAATAGATTGAAGTTCGTCATCTGAAAAACTAACAAAAATATTTTAAAGCATGTTTAATTAATCTCAATAATGAGTTTAAACTTTTGATTGGAATGCACCTCAATGCATCACGCACCTTCGGGTAAGGTATAAACTGGTTTTAACATATTTTCCTTTATTGGGGGAAAAAAACAGCTTCACACAGTACCAGAGGATGCTTGGGACACTGGCGCAATGTGAATTCTCCCTGGGAAAGACTCTGATGGTTTATGATATGAATCTGAGGGAAATGGAAAATTATGGCAAAATCTACTCCAATATAGGTAAAAATTGTTTTTCTAATCCATGACTTTTTGAAGTGTATGGTGAAAGTTAATTTCCACACACCATAATTAGCAAAACGAATGTAGTTTGTGTATGTGCTGAAACATGTTAGTCCAATCACCTCTTTCTCTCCACTTGACAGAACAGAATATAACTTCGGCACATGAGAAGATAGCAGAATGCAAAAAGGAAATCCAGAGAGCAAAGAGAGTAAGAAAGAATCGCCAGGGTGAGAATTTTTACATATTTGTTCTCAAAATATGTTAAAGGTCGCTTCCAAATCATTTTTCCCACTGATGATTTATGCACATTTCTAAATTTGACATGTTTTTTTTTTCATTTGTTTAATATAATAGCCTTTGAAAGGCAAAAGCCCTCCAAAATTTATTTTTAAAAATCATTGAAGGGTACGTTTAAGGAAATTGCTGTATCTTTTCACGATTAGTATACTATGCCAGTGTTTTGGGAGTGTGCACAAGATAGTTGCGTGACATTGTATGAATGGGACAGATTTTGTTTTTGAGACTACCACCGTATAAAAAGTGCTTGTGCCTTTGAAATGTTGTAATCATATATTCCTCCTGCAGAATATGATGCTCTTGCAAAGGTGATTCAGACTCATCCTAATCGTCACGAAACACTCAAGTGAGTTCATCAATACTATCTACAGTGGAACCTTTACAGTACAACCCCATATGTTGTTTGACCACCAACTGATTTTTTTTATGTATTTCTTGAATTTAACGCAGATTTTTTTTCACTATAGAAAGTACAGGAAAAAAATTCATTTGTCCAGAGGAGAGATCGTAGGTGTATAAAAACCACGTTTTATGAACCATAATAACGGTCAGACTATGTAGTTAAAAGAAGACGACCTCTCCAGTTAAATTTTTTAACCTCTGTGCCACTTTTCCGCAACCTTTCTAAAAAAATCTGATCAGCTGGCAATGTTTCGAATAAATTCAACTCCACTTTTAGTATTTCTGATTAAATCTCTACCATGGTTGAAAAAGCAAAAATCATAATTTCGTGAATAAACGACATGTACATTGCAGCCGGTAAAAAGTATTGGGGCACTAGTGGAATTTCATCGCTTACCCTAATGTTCACTCCCATGTTGAGATCCGTCCTTTTGAACAGGTGTAGAAAAAAAAAAATAGGTTCCACGTAATTTTATCCTGCTACTGTGCATTTAATTCCATTTCAGTTAAGGCTGCTATAATACTGTAATGACAACGTGTGCTTACAGGCAGTTGGAGGCACTTGACAAAGAACTCCAGCAGTTGTCGAACATCAAGGAGAATGTGGACGCAAAGGTAATAGGCTCCCCTAATGAAACGTTATGTATTTATTTTTAATAAACCAGGAGTATTATTTGAATGTTCTGAACCGTATGTGGTCCGATTTCAGTTGGAACTACGGAAGAAACAGTTCCATGTGCTACTCAGTACCATACAAGAACTACAGCAGACCCTTGAAAGTAAGTAAACGAGGACTTTCAAGTGTGTTGTAGCTTATTGCTTTTGCTATGTCACATTTAGACGGCACAAAATGTTTGTTTTGATCTTTTATTTTGTAATCATTTGAATCTCACTCCCTAGATGATGAGAAATTAGACATGGATGAAAACAATCAGCACAGTCCGTCAGAGAGCGCCGAATGAGGACTCGGTTTTCACTTGGAATGAAGTCAACCTTTTTTTTTTTTTTACATGCAAAAATGTTCTGTATTTTTGAATAAATGTGAAAACTGTCTTTTGAGTTATTTATCAAACTTTTAGATTTTGGCAGTTAAAGCGATGCTCTGTTTTGTTCTTTGAGTCATTTTGAATGAATTAAAAGTTAAAAACACATCTTCCTTCCGAGACCTCCCTCGTCCGCCGAACCAGAATTCAGTATACTTTACTTTGACGCTAAGTTGAAGAGAGGTCAGCCAACATTCACAGCTTTGAGATAATCAGCGTGAATCTTCCCCACACCGCGCTTGCGTTTTCTGACATTTGAACACAAATTCACATCGATAGCGAGAATCTCAAAAATATGCATTTGATACGCGTTTTAACTCCTGCACATTATTTGGTAAAAACGACTTTTACACATCAGGGCATTATGCGCTGTTTTATTACCACATGCATATAAGTCAACAATAATTTTTGCACTTGTCATATGGTTTGCAACAAGCATCAACTTGGCATCGTCGCTTCGAGTATCACTTCTTGAAATGTGAAACACAAACTTCATTGATTGTCAGTATAGAATAAAAACTCAGCAACCTTTTGTGTAGAAAGACAATGCCACCAACAGTTTTTGGGTTGTTACAAGTCTTGACACAAGCATGGACAACATTCACAGTAAATTGTTGCGCTTGAGAACAAAATAAGAGAACCATTCGCTTGACATGAGCAAAACAAAATGACCAATACGCATTTTATTGGAGTCACTTAACCATAGATTCATTATTAAAATATACTTCCCGTTTGATTCTAAACTGTAGACAGAACGAAAAAATTCCAGATATGTCATGCTGACTGGCCACATCAAAATAAATAAAAAATATTGTTTTGCAGAGACCATTGAAATACATACAGTATCATGCACAAAGTCAACACCATTTTCCAATTATGGAATATACGAATACCGAACACGTCCGTGTGCACACTTTTAGAAAACATTACTGAACAAAAAAATAAATAAACAACGCACACAAAAATGAGTAAAAAACATACCTGACAAAACTTGTATACACCGGGTGCAAACTCTTCTTGGTCGTATATTTTTACTCACCCGTTTCCATGTTTAAAATGCAGAAGTACCACTCAAGGTATATAAAAAGGCAAACTACATTTGATTGGCGTAAGCAGAGGGACCTCCAACCTGACTGTACTCAGACGGCTGATCCAAGTCTCCCTGGGTGTTGTAACTCCCTGACTGCTCAAAGCTGCCCTGGTTGTAGGGCTGCTGGGTAAAGGGACCGCTCTGCTTCTCAGAGGCTCCGCCCACAAACCTGCCAGCACCCTTATGCCAACCAGTCTCCTTGAAGACAAACCAGATGTTCCCCGCCCAGAGAACAAAGTTGAGGAACCCAAACACCTAGGGGAGAAAGAGTGAGGGTTTTTTTTCTTCATTTTTTGGTAGACTGCCCAGTTTATTACCTACCACTGAGGTGTTGAGTCCAGACCAGCGTGGTTCTTGCACAGAACCACATTTATTTGTCAGATCCTTGCAGGCAGAAATAAGGAGCTGAACCTCATCTGGATCCGTGGCTAGTTTGACATCAGACAGAGCTTTGGCCCAAGCAGAAGAGCTGACGAGCCACATGAAGGAGAACACAACAGTCGTAATAAAATCCTACAGGGACGCAAGACACAAAAACACAAACGTTAATAAGAAAGCCTAAAGAAAACATCTTGAAAAATATTTGTTTGCTCGACTTCCTTTTTGGAAGAAGCAGTTTGTGCAGTCAACAGAAATTAGTCTACCGTATTTCCTACCAATAGGAAGTGAACATCAAATTTCAAACTTTCATTCATAATTTGGCGGGCAGAAGGCTTTTCTCATGACTCAACCGGCAAAACCTATTTAGCAAAGTGCGCCAAAGGACCCCAAACACATCTACTACTTACACTTGCTCCATACTGTTTAGCCGCGCAAGCTAGCCAGTCAAAGCTTGTAGATATGGCGCAAGATAGCGTCGCACTAAATATTCCCTGATAGACCCATTTGAGGTGGACACAGCGTTTGGTGCTGGCAACTCCTCCAGTTCTGTGGTCAGACATGTTTGAAATCATTGTTAGAGCGAGCTAGATGTAACGTTATTGCGATTGCTCGGTACTCTGTAGCGTCAAAATCTATACTCTTGACCAAATTCATACTCGTATGCTATCCAACCCGAGCCCACAATATGAGCAAATGGTTTTTCTTAAAATTAGCCATGAAGGGGTATGCGTAGGGTGGCAATAAACAGCAGCAGAGGCTAATGTTAGCGGCAGAAGCTAACGTTAGCACCAGAGGCTAATGTTAGCGGCAGAAGCTAACGTTAGCACCAGAGGCTAATGTTAGCTGCTCCTTGCCACACATACATGCCCTCACTCAGAATTTCAAGGAAACTTGGGAGGTCTGATAAAATCCAGGCTCAACCATAATTTTGTATAACATTCGGGCATAACTAACCTTTCTTTTACATGCACACAACTAATAATACTCACGATCAGCGGTCCTCGGTTGTTTTCGCGGTACTTGTTGTGGAAGAAGATGTAGACGACAGTGGCGACAAGGGAGTATAGGAAAGCAAAGACTGCAATTGTAACGAAGAACTCGGCAGAGGATGAGTAGTCTCCGATGAGAAAGAGACGCTCCCTCCTCATGCCTTCGCACATGGGTGCTTCAAATGACACCTGGTGCAACCTGATGCAAAATAGATACAGTGATCACGTTGCTGGTTTTTGCAAACTTTTTACTTTTTCCTACTTAAAAATTAGCTCATAGAGCTATAATTAGGTCTCCAAGTCCCATCATTGACCAACATAAAAATATAACACAGTTTGAACATTAACACTGTGTTTAAATATAGAAAAACTGTATTTAAATAATTTGAAATTCAAATGTATTGCAAAATAAAGTTAAATAAAAATCTTTGAAATTAAATAATTTAAGAAATAAATTATTTAATTATTTAAAATAAACAATTCCTAATAATCAAGTTAAATATAACTGAACAGTACTTAAGCAGTGATTCTTTGACGAACCACTAGAGGTAGCTGTACCACACTTGACGGACACAAAGCTAAAATATGCCATTTAACACGCTCCAGCTATTGATGAAAACAAAACAACTGAAATAACATGTCATGAGTCAAAAAGTGTATAAAGATGAAGATGAATGTCTCCCACCTGAAAGGATAAACAAAGTCTATGGCAATGCTGAGGTTGCTGCTGGCCTTCTCCATGCAGTCCACACTAACCCGCAGCTGCCCAGAGTAGCCACCACATGTTGCAAAGGCGAATATGGCAAACAGCTAAGAAAGAGAGGGGGGAGAAGTTGTTTAGTATGGCTAAATTTTGCAAATTTAAAATACAAAGGAAGCTTTGGGTTGACTGAACACTCCAAATTGTCCCTAGGTGTGATTATGAACGCGGTTGGTTGTCTTTGTGTGCCCTACAATTGGCTGGAAACCAGTTCAGGGTGTACCCCGCCTACTGCCCGAAGACATCTGGGATAGGCTCCATCACCCCCCGTATATTCCGCCATTGGCAAACAGGTCTCAAATTGCCAGATGGGAAACCAGAAGTGGCCAGAGGAGGAGAATAATAACTGCTCTTAAGTGTTACCAACAACCCCTGATGACTATCTCTTTCTTTGCGTTTACCACCCACCTCCACCCTCCTGCAGCTGTCTCATCTCGCGGTGATTTATCGGTCGGCTTTAGCAGGCGGGGGCCTTTAAAAGGGGGAGTGTGGCATTGTAGCGGGAGGGTGGCTGCTAAGCCTTGCACCCTGCGTGTTTATCTGCCTCTCCCAGCTGGGCTCCTCAGGGAGCGAGCCATAGAGGGAGAGAAAAGAGAAATGGAACGGCGAGAATAAGATGCTTGGGTAGAGAAATGAAAAACAAACAGCTCCCTTTTTTGCCCTCTTTCCTGACCTACATGGCAATGAATGGCTTTATGTGAAGAGCCTCATTTTCAGCAAGGTTTTAGGAGCAAATCTCATGTCAGAAAGAACAACTGATGTACAACGAAATATCGAAATAATGAAAAAAAAAAAATGAGCGCGTCAGTTTATATAAATAAAAAAATGAGTTTTTGTCATTGATTTTGTTTATACTGTATGTTTATTTTGGAACAGTCATTAGGACAGTAAGGAAAGATGCATTTCACGAGATGCTTATTTTGGTTCTCACTTGCTTCTTCACACATATATCGCTTCTGTGTGTTTGCCCACTTCAGTCTAACACACATATATATATATATATATATATATATATATATATATATATATATATATACATACATACATACATATATATATATATATATATATATATACATACATACATACATATATATATATATATATATATATATATATATATATATATATATATATATATAAAATATTCATAATACTTGTCTTATCATTTTACAGCAGCAGCGTCGCAAAACAAATTCAGGATTCATTTAGTGGCAGCTAATCCCTTCATGCACGGGGACTGCTTTTTGTCCTGCATAGCTCAGATTCATCTACCCCACTAACTCTCTCCTTCTCTATCTTTGTCTCTCTCTCGCTCTCTCTCTCTCTCGCACTCTCACTCCTCGCTCTCTATCTCTCTCTTCGCTCTCTCTCGAGCTCTCTCCAGGCCCCGCTGCCCACAAGCATAAAAATCTCCATTTAGATTTTGTTACGCTGTCCTTCTTTGATGGCCCTTTAATGCCCATCGCTTCTCATGGAGATTTGGGCTGGGGTCCATCACCTGGACAATGAGCTGCCCAACATGTTCCTTTCTAAGTCTTCTCTCATCTACTGTATACGTTCGCGTATGCAGGCGAAAACAAAAGAAACTACCTACACATACCTACACATATTCTCCGGCTGTTTCCGTTGTTTTCATGTGGTGTTAATGTGCTGTATGTGTGAGAGGACATTGCGCAGCAGTCTGTCAAAAACAAACAGCGCCGCATTATCGTCCACAGAAGTCAGTGAAAAATGATGCCAAAATAAGACTGAAATGAGGATTTTTTTCAAAGGATTGCCAAAGATTGCAGTTCAAAAAAGCTCAAGTTTAAAATTAAACAATCAAGGGGAATCTTTTAAAGTTATAAAAAAAATTGGTCTTCAATGACAGAATTTGGCGCGATGACATGTTACAGAAGTGAACATGCGCAAAAGAGTTCATATGGCGCCCAAAATGAGATATTAAGACAACTATGACATCGTTGCGATTCTGTGTCAAGCCCATGCTTACAAATGATGAAAACATCCTGACTCACAGAGAGGACGAGACGATTAACTTATTATTTGTGACTTGTCCACACGCATTTTAGTTCAATACAAGTTGCTCCAACGTCACGTATGATACAGTGCCTGAACAAGTGTGTGAGATGTTGCAGCTACGATGATGCTTCAATGCATAAACAAATGTATATCATTAGCGCTGTGTGCTCATTCAACTGTACAAATTCCGCTGCTTTTCTCATTCCATCGCTCTTGTGAGCACACACACACACACGAACGCACGCACACACCCGGACACACACACACGCATAAAGTGAAGTGCTTGGGCACATCTCAAAGGACAGCTTCTGCATGAATTGGTCTATGGTGGAGAGAAGCGGACCTTACAGCTGTTTGGAACAGAATATGCCAGCTAGAGATTGTGTGCCAAACACACACACACACACACACACACACACCATCAGCATTCTTCACAGACACGGCAGCTAATGACGTCCAATATTAAACAGATGCAGCAAACTCACTGGACTAGTGCAACAATGAGCAGGGTTGACGTGAACATACTTTCAGTGTCAGCTGTTCAGTTAAATGTTGGACATTATTAGCCAAGCCACATCCCGGTCAGTCACCCAGGAAAGAAAAGCTTGTTTTGCCTGAAGTCACGTAAACTACCCAACTCACAAACTTGTGCTTCTGCTAGCTTTGGAATGTGCCGTGACATTTACTTTATTTTTATGGCCTAGTCACAAACTACACTATGACTGATTGAATGAATTCATGAATAAGTGTATGAATTTTACATCGCTATTAATTTGTGGTACCAAAATTTATAGGGAACATCATTGGAAGAATTTATTTCTAACATCACAAAAAAAAAAAAGTGAACTTGAAGTTTAGCAGTAAAAAACGCAGCACACAAACAAAGCAATTCTAATTATTATTAATAATAATTAATAATTTTAATTTCTGATTTTAACGGACAAAAGTGTTCCCATTTTGAGACAGTTCAAATGGAGATAGCTGAACCATTGTAATTTGTTGCTAGATTGTTTCCCTAACCCACTCGCTGGGTAGCTGTGCATTTTGAGTAGATTGGGAATACTTTTACTCAAGATTGGGTTCATTATTTTGACCCAACACACTGGATTGCGAATTGGACTTGGGCAGTCCAAGCCTTTTTGAAATATTTGAAACCCAAACCTCAGAAGTGTGAGGTGCATGAACTGTTACATGACGGAGAACATTGCAGAGACTGAAATTGAATTTAAGAATGTTGTGTACACATCTGAAAGGTAATTAATCAACAAAAAATTGTGATTTTCAGCACACAGTATTTGCAATAAACCAGACACATGTACATCGTGACGTCACAGCGCTCAAATATTTGTTTTTCCGTTACGTTAATTTCATTGCTTCTTATTTCGTTTATCTTGCATGATTTTTGGAGCAATTTCAGGGAGGTACGGTTGCAGTGTGGCTAATTTTGTCAAAATGCGACGATAATCAATTAAAAGTAAAATCAATGTCTGATGTGAAAAATGCGGACAGCGGCGAGACGTAAACGTCCCCCCGCGTCGCATTTAATCCACATTATGTAAATCAAACGCGTTTAATTAAGTTAGCACATGACATGAAAATAAAATGTTCCAACTCACCCATTCCAAAACACGGATAAATCCCAGAGGTAGTTTAAGCACCTGGAAGGTTCCCGCAGATGCAAGCTGCAAAAAGCGCGAAACAAATAAGATTCTCGTCATGTTTTCAGTTTCATTACCGTTTTTAATCAAGCACTCCTAAATAAAAAAAATCTGTTATTTACTGACCTGGTTTGCAGTGTCCATTCCAGCAACGCTTCCTCGTGCTACTCGCTCGTTTGGATGTAAACAAACAGAAAACGGAGACCCAATCCGAGGAGATGTGAGGTGGGATCAGTCGGGGGGCTTTTGGCTCGGATTCCGACTCCGTCCGGAAGAAACCGAGTCTCCCTCGCCCTCTCTTATTGTTGTACTCTTTCTTGTGCCTTTCAATCTTCGGAATCATAAATCTCGTTTTATAACATACATAGTTATCCCCATTAATTTTAGTGCATGAATATGTTGATGAAAATATGATGTGAAATATATTTTGCGGTAAATTGTTTTTGCCACCAAAAATTATCACTGGATACAGCATGTAAAACGCTTGACTATTTTGTAAAATATGAGATCAAATTAATTCAGAACTTGAGCAGAAATCAAAATTCTCACGTTACCCTGTGATGAGGGGGGCATCCGGTATTTTAATGTGATTATTTTTATACATTATTTATTACATCTATCCTTGATCATATTCCCCTCAAGAGCAGGCGTGGGCAAACTATGGCTCGGGGGCCACATGCGGCCCGTTAAACGTTTTAATCCGGCCCGCCGAACTTGAAAAAAATTAAATGAATAAACCTTGTTAATGTTTTATTTTCAAAATATGGTGTTTTTTTAAAGACATATATTTTGTTGTAATGCTTGTGTTCACTTTTATTTAAAATTAAATTTATTTTTTTTCTCAAATGAGGTGAGGTTACCAAAACCCTCCGCCCATCTGCTCCTGGTCCGGCCCCTCTGTCAAATATTAGAACCCATTGTGGCCTGCCAATCAAAAAGTTTGCACACCCCTGCTCAAGAGTAAATTCATGTTATCCTCTGCTGCTGTGTACATTTTATTTTGTTCAACACCACACAGAGAATTACATCACACACATGCAGGCAAGCTGAGGTGTGAGAGTGAAGGGGTGTGCAAACAAGGTCAACGGTAGTCACAATGTAGTAGAACCAGGATAATACTAGTCACCAATAATTGTGTCTATTTTTCCAGGTCTGTAAAAAATTAAGTCCAATCAGTAATCCTCCATTTTTATACATTCACATGCATAGAGCAATGTTGAAAAACTTAGTCGTAAGTAAAGTACAAAATACTGAAGACTGAACTTTCAGCATGGTGTTGTCGTTGAGTGGGATCTGGGTTTGAATCTTGGCCCTCCATATCGAGTTTGAATGTTCAAATTGTCAATGGATGTAAATTCCTGTAAGACAGCGCTGCAACAAACAAATATTTGCAATCAAACGTGCATGTGAGAGTAAAAGGAAAGTGGGGGCAATGCAGCGTCTGATACAGTTCAACGATGGCAAGCGCAAAGCATTTTGACAGCACCGCTAATTTGACCACATCTCCACCATCGTCCCAGTTTCATTTCTGTCCCTCCCGCCATTCTCTCTGTTCTCTTCTCTATCTTGTGCACACACACACACACACACACACACCCCTTCATGCAACACAAACACTGCCTGGGGGGCTGCCGAAGCATCAGACAGTCATTACATCTGATTGGCTCGTGCATTCAGCATTAAATGGATGTGCACAGGGACAGATGAAGAAGTCTATATGACATCCTTTTGATTAAAATATGCTTGAGATACAAGCATATGCAAAAGCAATTACTGTGAACTTGTAGAAGTGTACACCCCCCACCCCCCAAAAAAACGCATTTGGCGCAGGCGACCAGCCAAATTACAAACAATCCTTTGCAGGATTGCGGTTGAGCTTTTATAATTTTGAAACAGTTGGTCCTATGACAAGTAAATCAAGTTGTCAGTGTCTTTAAATAACATTCTTATCAGTCCTCAAATTATTTATACCACTGTATGTCAAAATAAGAACACAATGAAACAGCCTATAACCTAAATATCCTTAATAAAGATTAAGTAGAGCGCAAGAACAGATTTGCCTCATGCCCGTGCGAGTGTATATTTCCATATAATACAATCCAAAATATTTTATTTATATTCATCATCTGGAGGACACGCCCATATATTTTCAGTAATCTCCGACACACCAATCAGTGTGTCATAGCCTAAACTTCATGACCGATACAATTCAACAATGTTTTGTGAAAATGTGCGGATCTCTTTCACAACAACAACAGTCCATCTGTGTTTTCCATCAATGAAGAGCTCAATGTGTTCATACAGGAATAAAAAAAAAAGAATGAGAGCAGAGCAGCCGTATACGAACAATCCCCATTGTTCTCCTCTGCCTCAGCCTATTTCATATTGCGACTCACTGAGGAATTATAGTAGAGAGAGAGAGAGAGAGAGAGAGACTGGGTCAGCCACTTATCCATCTCATCCAACAACGCAACACTCCACAACCCCGCAGCAATTACTGTTCTGATGGAACTGCTGCCAAAGCTTGTCCATACCCTCTGATGTTGATGATTTAGAGCAAAGCCAAGAGTGAGAAAGAAAAGAGCCTGCCATTATACACTTTTTAGAAAAAAAGTAAGAACACAAACAAAAATGTGACGGAAAATGGATTTGTGTGAATATGTCACACTCAACTGTTAATGAAATCGGTCGTCATCTCTCTGTGATATAGCAATGAAACGTGATTAGATACCGAAACAAAGGATGTGCTTTGGAAATGATTCTGGGTAAAATGCCACTAGCGCTGGTCTCATCTTGCACCAGTTAGACGGCGTACATAATTGGGATTAACTGTAGCTTGATGTGAAAAGAGGGAGAGAGCAACAGAAGGTGGGAGGAAGAGACGAGCAGACAAAATTCACTCAAGTCTGTCTCTGAAACACTGCAAGTGCCCGTGTTGGGTTTTTTTTTCTTTTTTTTTTAAATGCTTCACATGATACGAACGGACAGCAGGGGGGGGGGTGGCACTGCTTTACCTGACTACCCAGTCACTATTTTCTAGGGATAGATATTTTATCTCAAGATATATATATATATATATATATATATATAATACTGGGTACGTGACTGCTAATTAAAAATTGAAACATAAATTGAACATGTTTACAATCCATAATCCAATAATATTACAGTACAGTCCTTGCTAAATACAGCATATGTGGATAATAAGTCCCAAAAAGTTTTTAGTTACCTATAAATGCCACAAGATGGCACCAAAGCAACACTTGTATTACTTCGGCGTGAGCACAAAGAGGAGGATGTGTTTTAAAAAAAAAAAATCTTTGACGATGTGAATCCGTCCTCCGCACTCGTTACAACAAAGCGTTGTGACTGCAGACGATTGGCAACAAGGTCAGAGGTCGACTGCCTTTTTTTCTAAAAATTGTTGACCCTCAAATTGTGTTATTGTAAGTGATTTATGATATTCATCAACAGTACGTGGAACACACCGCTCCATGTTGGTGTACCCTGCTCAAAAATAGAGATTGTGTGCAGCTTTTCATGACAAATAAAAAGGTCAGGTATTTTAATTCAATGTGGTTTTATTTTTTCAGAGCCTGTGCACTAATAGTGCTCACTGGGAGAAGACCTCACTGATACAAGGCACATGAAGTTACATATTGTTACATCACAAGCTAACAATCTTTAAAGCCAAACACACAATTTGCAATAGTGCTCAACACCAATGTGTACAAGTCAGTCAACACAAAAACTGTGTTCTGATGTTCAGATTTTCAGTCGTGTAGTTTTGCAACAAACAAATTTGCTAGATAAGTAAAATATTTTGTGAACCAACACTGACAAATACATTTTCATTGATAAACGTATCTGTGCCGATACTTTTTGTCTACAGGTAAATGTGGAATACAGCACTTTTAGTCAGCTACAAATAGCTCTGCTCAGGCGGCGACGAAGATCCAGCAAGCACTCTTATTCTGCTTTCATTTGTATTGAGCATCATTTTGTGTTTCACTAAGAGGAAGCTGCTTATCCATGGAGTCATGCCCAAAGTCCGGGCGTAGTGTTTGTACTGATGCTGATCCCAGAAGCTTTCTGAAAGCCTTCAATAGTTTGGGTAAAGGGGCGTGGCTACCCTTACACGTGATGCTACTTGGTCTCTGCAACTTTAGGTCGTCTGGCCCTTCTTGTTTGAGTTTCTGACGGTCCTGAAAGTTTCCACTTTGCAATAACATCATTCACAGTTGATTCTGGAATATTCAGGAGAGAAGAAATTTCACCAACTGGCTTGTTGCAAAGGTGGCATCCAATTACGGAACCACGCTGAAATTCAGAGAGCTCTTTTGCTTGACTCATTTTCCCCACACAGATGTGTCCAAAGCAGCCTAATGCAACACTGGAATTCAGTGACGAGTGTGGGAAAAATACTTTGTCCTGATGGGCCTTTCACTGAAAGAAAAGGGGAAATACAAGATTGTTAATCTTTAGAACATGACCATGCTACATTTCTACCATGTCCATTTGTAACAATAGTTACTTGAATTGGAATAAAAATAGGTTACCATATGTATTGGACAAGTTGGGCACATATGGATAGAAGGGGCTATTATTCTGTAATCCTTGATCTGATCATGGGGAAAAAAATAAACCGTCAATACTATCAATATCAACCAGGAAAAAAAAGCCAGTGTGCTTTAACAAGGAATGAAAGTGCGTGAGCCATTATCTAAATAAATGAGTGATGCCATTCAAATGACGATTTTAGTATATCATGCTTCAGGTGAAAACAGAAAAACACAAAATCCCCCAAAGCAGTCATAAAGCGAATTATAAATTAGGTAAATGAAGTTTATTAACATACATGCGCGCTACCAGGTCAACTATATGATATATATGTTGAAATAAAAGTCTTCCGTCCCCTCGTATATAAAAAAAAAGAATACTTACCGTAGAAAATGATGCACGAAATACATTTGATCTCTGCTTTCCACTTCCTGTTTTCTGTGGCACTGAGCATGCGCAGTAGGATGCCTCGCTCTCATTCTCTCCGACAAATGAAATGTCCTCGTTTTCTCTGAGTTTACTTTGATCAATTAGACACCCCAAATAATGTATAATTTAACCAGAAAAACAATAACGTGCAAATCCCCGAAGGTTACACGCCGAAAAAGTCCTCGTGTGTTCGACGTGTAAACGTGGGCGTGGCTTTTGGTATGGAGAAAACAAGCGTCCAATCACAACCTAGCATCGTTAACGTCGGAAAGCTGGAAGCCCACTGTGGAAATGTATATTATAAAAAAAAGATGTATTTTATATGTTAAATAAAGATTATTATTATTTTTAAAAATGATGTATTTAGCATTTATTCGCTGTAATATTAGACTGTAAACTGATGATTAGTTGCAATGCCTATTTTAGACAAATGGATTGGCTTAATATTCTGGATCGAGAAAGCATTGTGAGAATGATTTTCTAATTTCTCACGTGCTTTCCACACGTTTCAATCATCCGTGTGAATTGCTAACAAACGCATGAACTCAAAGGATGCATAAATAGAAATAATTTTTTTAAAGAGACTCTTCGATGCATATCAAATTATTAGGTGACAAACATATTTCAAAACAATCATCAAAGTGTAGTACAGACGGAAGTTGAAGAGCACAACTGTCATTTGGAGTTGGTTTGGTAATATGCTGTGATGGTAATAAGATGTTTAGAAAACAAATAAACAGCCTTTTGCATAAATGTCATTGTATATTATATCCCCAATGCCTTTATTATTATTTTTTACAGCTGGCTTCAAATAAGGCAGCTCTAATGGATATGCTCTACTCGCAGTAAATGCGAAGGTGAAAGGGCGAGACGAGGTGCACACCTTGGACTTGTGACTTGCCAGTGAATCTCAGGGCACACAAGATGACATAACATCCATTCTGCCTGAGTAGAAACTGTGCTAACATAAAAGCTAGGCATGATAACCTAAAAAGGAATAATTAGGATTTAAATAATAACAGCAGGTAAATAAATCGGCACCTCCGAGGTTATCTGGCGGCAAATATATTGCAAACTTAGTTAGTGTTGGCCAAAAGAAGCGGGAAAAAACAGGAGTTGCATCAAGACTATCACCTGAGCATCTTCGGGTGCACTACCAAAGATGAGTGTCATTTGTTCCTGAAGTGTTATTGATCCATTTCATTATCGTTCTGCAAAGTTTTCATCGCTAGGCCCCACAGAGTTACACTTGAGATGAAGTTGCCCTCACTGGATCTGTAGAAGCCACTATTGGACCGAGCCGTACAGTAATTGTCTTGAACAGGCAGGTAAGGCTTGCCTAACAGACCTCTCCCCATCTCACCTCCGATAGGTCCATTCTCCACATATTCAACCTCTTGAGAGACGTGTGGTTTGGGCAGCTTCATGTGATCCGGGCCGGGTAGCGCCGTGCTCCTTTCCTGGTGAGAGGAAGCGAGGAGGTGATGTGGCACAAGGGAGCGTAGTTCTGGAAGGGAGGTTGGAGTAGATTCTGGGCTAAGATGGATACTGAGAGGCGTCGTCTCAACGTGGGGTGTTGGGGACGATGGGGTGGGCGGCGAAGGCTTCTCAGGTCCTGCGTGAGGCATAATAGCAGAAAAAGGCTGCTCACTTGTGGCATCACTCTGACACACAGTTTTGCTAAGCGAGATAGCTGCGTCTGAGCTGCCAGTCGGGTGGGTGTTGTCTGCGATGGCGCCATCTACTGGTGCGCCCTTGCACCGCATGTTGCTGTGTTTCCTCAACATGGCTGACCGGGTGAAGCTTTTTCCACAGGTGTTGCAGAGGTAGGGTTTTTCTCCAGTGTGAGAGCGGATGTGACGCTGCAAGTCCCCTGAGCCAATGAAGCATTTCCCTGCACAGGTGGACAATATTTATGTTAAAAAAAGCACGGAATGATGTTTGAACATTTACCGTATCTGATATTCAGCTTTAAGCCTTTAGTAGCAGCTGTAGTAGTCCGTTAAAATAACATTTGTACAAATTGCAAAATATCGAGTGTGCCTGGTTGGATGTGATGCTTTCAAACAAGATGCAGATTTACCACAGGTGTCACAACTGTGTGGTTTTTCGCCACCATGGCAGGCTTTGTGCTTCAGAAGTTTCCTGTGCGTGTTGAAGGATTTTCCACACTGGTCACACGTAAACGTCTTGTCCGTGGCGTGTGTCCGCTTGTGTTCTTTGAGATTGCTCAAGTTGTTGAATCCTTTCAAGCGAAGTTCAATAAAGACAAATGTGCATGATTTGGTCGGTAAAAACAATGTTTCGGGACACAACTCACCTCGACCACAAATATCACATAGATGTGGCTTTTCTCCTGTGTGCACCACTTTGTGACGGTGAACATCCCCGGATGCAGTGAAGCTAGGGGGAGGTAGAGTATATCGCATGTGACTATTTGATTCAGGTGCCAAAAATATGAATTATCCACATCGTATTACACTGAAGTCGTCCTTGTGACTTTCAGCTTTTCCCATCAGGGGTCACCAAAGTGAGTGACTCATTATTAGTTTGGCACAGTTTTTACACTGGATGCCCTTTCTGTAACCCACTTTTTTTTTTTTTTTTAAGAAAAACACAAACACAAAATAAAAAGTAGTAAAATATTTACCTTTTGCCACATAACTCACAGATGTAGGGTTTCTCTCCAGAATGTCGTCGCAAGTGTGTCTGTAAATTTCCAGCCTGGGAACAAACACCAGAAATGTCATTGCAGCGCAACAATCAAAGAAATCTTAATGAAATTTGCACTTCAGAATATTTGATCATACCTGTGAGAAGTTCTTCCCACAAACGTTACACTCAAATGGCTTCTCGCCTGTAACATACAAAATCAGAACCATTCTAACAATAAAATATTTATGGTTATGACACCATGATAAGCCAGACTTGATTTGAGACATTGCCCAACCTGTATGCGAGCGTTTGTGCATCTCCAGGTTGCTCGGGTGTTTGAAAATTTTGCCGCATATGTTGCAGGAATATTTGTGGCCTGTTTGCTGAGGCGGTTCTGGCCCAGTCTGCAGTCCTTGCTCCTCTTTGTTTATGGCTGGCGGTCCGGGAATTTCAGCATTTGATGGCGCCTTAGGTGCGCCTTCACTGACAGCCACGAGGTTTTCAACAGGAGTTTCCTGAGCCCCAATCTGGACCGCAGTATCTTCTTGTTGTGCGTCTTTGGGGCAGTTTAGGATGGGCTCGCTGACAGATTCTGCGAACATTTCCTCTAACGCCTTTTGAGAACGTAGGTAGTTGTATTTCTTTAGGTACACCGTCTTCTTTGGACGCACCGGCACACTGAGCATGGCGTCTGCATGTTCGGAGGTGGGGGTGTTTAAGCTATCCGAGGGTGTCAGGGCAGACACAGGGTTCTTGTCAGCTGCCAAGGATGAGCAAGGTGGGGTGGGCTGAACGGCGTTTCCTGAGCATAAATGCGAGTGGTTGCCTCCCTGGTTGAGCCCAAGGTGACATTGGGACTCCTCCACGACAACTGAAGGTCCTGGACCCTGATTTGAAGCCTGAATTGCACTTTGCTTGAAGTACTGCTTACTGTAGAAATTGCGGAGCTTGTAACCATGGACTAACTGTTTCTCAACAGGTGCCTGGGTGCTGCTAGCGGAGTCACTTGAGCTGTTGTTAGGCACAGAACTGGCCATTCGTTTGGTTTGCTCCATGAAGCCGGGTCTGGGTACATCAGCGGGACAGTGGAGGTCAACATCACTAGGCAGGCTGCTTCCCAGGAGGCAGTCGTGCTCTGAAGTCAGCATGCCTGGGAGTGAGAACGATGGGATTTCCACCGTTGGAGGGCAAGGCTTAAGGAAAGTGTTACACATGCTTTGGATGTTCGGAACTTGCAAACACTGGGCGATGTCAAGGAGTGCTTGGACATTATCTTGGTTGATGTCAATATGGGAGGTGTACATGTAGTCTAATAATTGGCCAATGCCACTGACATCCTGGATAACCAAGTTGAACACTTCATTTTTCTGACTGGGGGAATTCTGGAATAAAGATCTAGAGAGATCAAAGAAGCAAACGATTTTAGAAGATCTGCACTTCAATTATTCATAATCAACATTTTCAAATCTAGTAAATATGACACTGCCAAAACATCACTTAAAAAAGGAGCAATAATTATGTGGAAAAATCACTGACACGCTGTACTTTCCTTTTCAGTTGTACTTTGCGATAGCTTGAAAATTTTAGCTTCTGTTATTCAGCGTACGGCAATCTCAGACTGTCCTCTGGGCTCACATTTATTGCTATGCAATATCAGTTTAAAAAAAATACATCCATGCAGCAGTAAAAAATTGAACTGCAATACAGCAAGGGACACCCGAATACACCTAATTCCTTGCATGAATAACTTGTTGATGCATGTTTCGATAAAGCAATGAATGCAACATACCTGAAATAAGAGCTGAAAGCAGCCAGTACATTTTTGTGGGCTTTGAAGCAGACCCCTTTGACCACCAGCATGCAGTCACAGAGCATTCCCTGAATCCTCTGCTCCTGGAGCTGCTGCAGCAGGTAGGAGCTGTGGCTGGATAGTGTGTCCATGCTCACTCATCCGTACAAGCACTTAGTCATAGAGAACAACACTTTAAGTCAGCGACGAGCAACGCGCTATAGTTTATGATCCATGCAACGACAATACAATCTCACTGCATTGTCGTGTTGCGGCGCGCTGACACCGACATAAACAGCGGCGCCTGGTTTAGTCGCCTGGCATTCTACGTATAAATAAATCGACAGCGACAGCTAGCATGCTAACCAGCAAGCTATGCTAACACATTTACGAATTACTAGCGAGCTGATTCTCACGCTTGTGATTATATTTGGCAGACATGAAAAGCTATTTTAATGCTACTGCCGTACTCGGGTTAACGTTACTGTACATTTGATGGCTTCTTTGGACGACAAGTCACCTGGCCACCGCCGTTGCCTCACTTCCTGCAACAGTTTCCATTTTGCGCTTCCTGGTAAGGGTTACATTAATCATTTTGGTGGACAGCAATAACATTATATACATTATAATACATTTATATACATTGTTTTTGGGAGACAACTACAGCAGATTCATCGGCGGTTCAAAGTCAAACAGAAAGTAGCTGACAGCTGTACTGTCCGGCAGGTCGGAACAATTTTTTTTATTTCTTGTTCACTTTCGGAAGACTAATAATGGCGCAATTGTAAATCATAGTGTGATAACGTGTGTTTTAAAAACTTAGTACAGATCAGGTCGGGATAGCGTTGCATTTCACGCCAATTAACCCAGGAGTCATTTAGCATGGTATTCTTCACATGCAACACTTGTGGCGAATCTCTGAAAAAGAGCCAGGTGGATAAACATGTGAGCAAATGCCGGAGCTGCCAGGTTCTGTCTTGCATCGACTGCGGAAAAGATTTCTGGTAAACTTTGGTGTGCCTTTTTCCTTTGATTTTTTTTTTTAAAACTTCCACAATCTTATAAATTCTCTTGTGCTTTAAAGGGGCGATGGCTACAAAAATCACACCAAATGCATCAGCGAAGACCAGAAATATGGCGGTAAGGGCTATGAGGCAAAAGCGGTCAAAGGGGACGTGAAACAGCAACAATGGATCGAGGTAAAAGTCAATCTCTGGGCTTGATTATTAAGATGTGTCATTTGATGAGAAATATCTGTACTCAAATATGATCACTTTATTGCTGAAGAAAATCCACAAAGCCATGAATAAACCTGGAATAAGTGCAAACCTGAAAGATGTGCTCAAGCAAGTCAGTGCATATGGCAATGTCCCAAGAAAAAAGACCAAATTTGAGGTGGGTACTTATGTTAATCTTATTGGCATTATAAAGTCAGACGGGATTTCTTTTGGTTCGAATGATCATGTGGCTAAATATTCCTTTGAATTGCCGGGATCTTGGCTTGGGGATCTAATCACTGTGAAACCTTCTATTAGAATTGGATGAGAAACAGTATCAGGATTACCAACTCGAGTCTGCATGAAGCTGTGTGGAGCATCCTTAATTCATCGTCAGATATTGTAAGTGACATTAAATGTTTGCTTGCCTGCTACTTTGATATGTTCTCTGTTAACACACCAATTGTAAAGATCAGTTACACATTTCTTGCTCAGGTTTTTCTCCCTGAGATGTTTTCATGCCTCGTATGCCTCTGACAACATAAACCCAGTTATCAAGTTGTCTTGAAGCTGGTTTTCTAAATTATTATTAATAATAATATTAATTATTACTTTGTTATAATCTGACAGCCCACTGATGCACCCCAGGAGAAAAAAGAAGTGAAAGCGACACCGACTGAAGTTGAAGTGGATAGCAATACTCAAGAAAAGCAGAATGGCCATGCAAACACAAAGAAGCATAAAAAACAAGAGCGTAAAGAAGCCCGTCAGCAGGCAAATGGGAAAATTCCTCGAAAATCAAAACAGACAGAAACTACGGTAGTTGAGGACGAGCAGGTCGGCAAAAAGAAAAAAAAGGACAGAAAGAGATTACGGACTTGTGGAGAAGACAATAATGAAACCCATAATGGTGCTTCTGAGCTAATGCCCAACAAGAAGATGAAAAGTAAGTAAACCTAATAGTCGACACAAGTCACATGTGCATATTCTGTATGTGGACAACTATGAAGAGAAGCAAAATACTGAAATGTGCAGTAACTTCACATTTTTTCTGATTTCTTCCAGCTGACCTAACAGCAGAAGTTGAGCAGAGTGACGATCACGCAGTTGCCAAAGGTATGGTCGGTCAAAACTGTAAACCATTTTCAACTGCAAATGTTTTTGTACTTTAAGTGATGTATTGTTTGCACAACCACAATGTATTTATGTTAAAGTTATTCACAAAATATGTAATGCGGGTTCCTCGGTTCGTGAAAGCCTCAGCGTAGGACATTTTAAGGTTATGAATTTTACGGAATGAACTAGTTAAGCAGCAGCGTCAGAATATGTCTAGGTTTATGTCACTGTCGTCAAAATGGAACGCTCTCATCGACTAAATAAATGTGACATTTAATAAATATGATGAAATCAACACGTTCTTGCTGATTAACTGAAAAACTAAAAGTGTTGGACAAGTGACAGCACATTTATGGAAAAAAGTAGGAAATTCACCATATTTGGACATGCAAGAATTAAGCCCTTGCGGAAATGTTGTCTTTGTTGACTCTACATTAATCGTGCTTCAGTGGCTGATGAATGTTTTTGAACACCTCATAGGCAATTTCAAATGGAAAGAAACTATCAAAGCAGTCTTGAGAAATTCACCCGACCAGGAATTACCAGTGAAGAAACTCAGGAAGAAGGTAAGATGTTGATCGTAGTATCGTCTTTCTCTAATCTGGCCTGTTTGTTTGGCATCAAATTAAAAATGGATTCCTCTCTGCAGGTTGTGGCTGCCTACTACTCAGTCACTGGCGATGGGAATTTCAAGACAAACGAGGAGGTCCTTTCACTTTTTAACAAGAAGATCAATCACAATCCCAAATTTAGAGTTTTGAAGGATAGAGTTCGACTTGTACAATAAATTAAACTTCGACCTCTCGCATGTTAGTTTATGATTATTCCCATTGTTCACTGTTCTGTTTTTCCTACAGATATATCTTGATAATAAAATCGTTTGTCATTTTTAGTAGTTCTGTACTAATTCCAGAGGCCACTATCAGCACTGTCATTCATGCAGAAAATGACACAGGTGAGAGTTGGCTGCTTTGCTCAACATTCCAAGGCTGGGAAACGGGCACCTTATCTGTCGTATTGGATGTTGCTGTGGGGGAAGGGAAATGAGAAAGGTGCACCTGAGGTAAATTTGACTCTCACACAGGACAAAGTTAATGCGCATTCCTCGGCATCCGCAACGAGGTTCACTTGGCCAGTGACACAGAAGCTCCATAGAAGATGGTGGAAGCCTAAGGTGAATTTTTGATGCGGTCTGATTTTTCCACTGCTAGAATGAGCAGCCTTCACACTTGCATGCACACACCCACGCAGAAACACACACACACACACACACACAGGTAGCTACGGCAGGAAATATGCTTTATGAAGCTTTACTAATCCCAGTAGGTCTAACACTGATGCTCATTCATTGTTCTGCTTATCTGTAATTGTATATTGCATACTTAGGGTAATAGTGGAGCTGTCAAGTGTGCCAGTATTAAAGTTGTGTTTTCCGCCCTAGAGTGGAACATGGGTACAGTATTACTGAATGCTTACAATTCAATCCCAACTGAACCAGGTAATGAACAAAAACAAAAATAGCCTTACCTTAGTGTTTGATTTTTGGTTTGGCTGTACCTGATGTTTTCAATGAATCAGGCATTAACTTCTGTCTATGTTTCTGCATATTGTTTAGGGTTTTGTAACTTAACTGTCATACATAGCGAATATGTGGGTATGATTTCTAGTGTGCATTTAAAAGGGCACTAAGAGGTTGCTGGGCCACAACCATGTCTAAGAACGATGCATAATTACTTTCCACCAAAGTTGGTCAATTTGAATATTGTTGAAAACAACAGCTAATAACTTACAGGTTCTTACTAGCAACATAGAATGATCTTCATTCCTTATTTAAAGAATTAACTACAGTGCAGTACTAGTTTTCTTTTCGAACCTTGAGATGGCAGAATGTTTTGACTATCCAAAGTCATTAAAATTGGTGACAGCTACCAATCTATTTTTTTGCCCATTTACCGGACCCTACCTTTTACCGTAGTGTCGAAAATATACAAATTAATTTTGTTCGCTCGTTTCCCAAACCGTACATACATAAAAACTACAATGGTCGCTTTGAATGACGTCATAAAACGCGACGCAAGCTGCAGGAAGTCAGTCATCCGCTTTTAAAGATATTTTCATGATGCTGAATGACAGCGAATTCGCAACACTGAGAAACAGATTCCAAAAAAATGCCGAGTTACTCATGCAGGCAGCAGCTTCGTCGCCCGACGAAGAAAAGAAGTGTAAGTGGAAGCTTTTAATTTGGCTTAAGATTCTCGCTGCGTGTACTGTCTCATTTTTTTTGTCTTCACAGCTAACTGTACTGTTGCTGCTCATAATTGAAGTTGTCTTGCTTTTGTATTTTGGAAGGTCATGTCATTAAGATATGTGTGACTTACCTTTTAAACACTTTTTTTGGTAGCCAATTGTTTGACATGACATGCAGACATCTCATAAAGCCAGGATATATGACACTGCCAAAGTTAAATGCGTTGTTTACTAGTGAACAATCTTGCCTTTGAGAACCTCACTGGCTGAAATCCAGCAATTCTTGATTGTTTTGACTGAGCGAACACTGTCAACTCTGTAAACTAGGCACACAGGATCACTTTTCGAGCCAGTAGCCATCGCTCGATCTGTCAATTATTATTATTTTTTTTTCATGGGCCGCATACAGAAACATTGAAGCATGCAATATGGCCACTTTTTGACATTCGTCACCTT
This sequence comes from Idiotropiscis lumnitzeri, assembly GCF_059441095.1. Lineage (NCBI taxonomy): Eukaryota > Metazoa > Chordata > Actinopteri > Syngnathiformes > Syngnathidae > Idiotropiscis > Idiotropiscis lumnitzeri. The sequence continues at coordinate 5,002,745 of NC_142401.1, forward strand.
TAATGTATTTATTAAGACACTAAAACCTATCCATTACCGTGAATCAAAATAATTGTTGTTATATCGTGGACCACCGCACACTCACGGGTCGCGCACCTTTAAATTTAAATTTCCAATAATTTATCCATCCATGATCTGAGCTGCTTCAAATCAAGGAAATGAGAGATGAGAATAAAATTGCCTGTACAATGCAAGCAAATGACCGGGTCATGTTAATTTTCAGATATATCGTAGGCTGTTTAAAAAGAAAAAAGGTTGCCTCGCATGGACAATAGGCTTAATTTGTACCCCCTGGTGTGGAATAAAATCATCGGCACAGATTGGATCAGTGGCATCTTTATCAAAAATCTGTACTCCAATTTGCACCCATCATGTGGTTCTTCTGACAAAACACATTGGCATAGTATTCCTTGTCTTGAGCAGGAGGCGAGCCAAAAGGGATCACGTTCCTTAAATACGGACACCGACTTCCTTTAAAGGCCACTGGGTTCTTTGTGAACAGTGAAGCGTGGATCAGCTCGCTCTGGTCTTCAGCAGCCAACAGCTACCCATGATATGTTTAATCCGGTTAATCAGTGTCAAAAAGAGAGATGTACTCCCCGAGGCAGTAAAATAATCTGCCAGAAAGTTTTCTGTGAAAATGTGTGGGTGTTTTTTTTTTAAGGGCCTTCCTGGAATCACTGTTGCGGCAGCTTCATTTATGAATGACTTACCGGTACTCGGTTCAATGAGGGTTGTGGTGTGGCGCTGGTCGCTGTCATGAGGTGTGACTTGAGCGCTCTTTTTCCCCCACTTCCATTATAATTGGATGCCTTAGAGAAAGGCTTGACTGAAAAAAAACAAACAAACAGTTAAAGTTTATTTGCATATTTATTTGTGTTGTGCATCTCTCTGATAAATGCGATTCAATATGCATCATGATACATCAAAATAGAAAAGGTCCAATTTGTCTTAGGGAAGAAAGAAGTTGACTTCTACACTTTTTATAAGCATGCTTTTAAAATGAATGATCTTTTTTTTTTTTTATACGAACGTTTATTTCAGGTCAAGAAGAAAAAGACGTTAAACCTCTCTCTCCAATCAACAAGCACTCCGTTTTCTGGGTCGTGGCAGCTCTAAGTGTCACCTATTATGTGGATTTCTTTCACAACATCATTGTGAATGATGACATCAAGAGGTGAATGAGCGGTGAGTACGACGCGAAAATGTCAAAGCCAACAAATGCATCAAGTTTATGTTTGCAGTTGGTGGTTTAATGTGGGCCTGCTGCTCCTTGGGATTTGCCTGTGTCTGGCCATGTTTTGCATTGTCTACCTGGAGTGGTTCCGAGGCATCGTGCACTATGACCAAGAGTACCCTGCAATCCCTCCCATCACCACCGCTGCATTTATTGCCGCATCGTGCAGGTACAGCCGGCAAAACAGTCAGATAAAATGTGTGCGTGTGTGTAAAACTTAAAAATTACTTTGTTTGGATGGAATTTTGTTGCTTTACCGGTACAACAGATTGCAATGTCTCTTTTAAGATGTAACATGTTTAATGTTTCTTTACAGTTTTAACATTGCACTATGGCCAGTCTGGTCCTTCTTCACTCCGCTCATCCTCCTCACGCAGTTCATGGGTGTGGTCATGCTGATTTCTATGCTCGGATGAGCGTGACAGGTAAGAATTGTTTCTTTCTAACACTGACGACCAACCGGGCCACATAGAATGAGGTTGCGGGCCAGATCTGGCCCCCGGGCCTTGAGTTTGACACCTGTTCCTTAAGGCTTCTTTATACTCCTGCAGGCGACATTTGCACAACCACATGTGTTGTTTGGAAAATATGTTGCAGTTTCACTCCAAATCGGAGGGGGGGGGGGTTCGCTGCGGCGAATATTGGCCAGGACCCTGTGCGCGTGTTTTCGCCGCTTGTATAAACATTGCCACAAGATAAAGTGATTAGAAAATGAAATGATAGTTTACCAGTGAAGTTATGACAATGCATACATTGGCTGGCTTGACTTTTACAATGCTGCTTCACACACACATTTACTGCGGTTAATTTGCGTTCAGGACCCGATGGATTAAGTCAATTCCGTTTTGCATAGATGAGCCCTGGTGCAAATATTTAGAGACTTTACTGCCTTTGCTTAGTGTGATAACATCGAGCATCATAAGGTCCAGGAGTGAGAGATAAATTCACTTCTCCCGTCTCTTTATATTCCCGCCTTTTCATTGTTTTGTACTCGAATCCCAGGAACAAATATCTCTATTTCCATTTTTTTTTAGTGTCCCGGCAATGTATATAGGACAAGAAATGGAATACTGCAACAGCAAAAGCAGCTTGACGGAATCCACTCATTGTTCCTTTCCATTCCACATGATGATTTGAAGGCTACTTTTTTTTTTTAATGCAGAATGTTCGTATTGAGTAAAAGAGCACCAAAAATGTTCCAAGATGCAACCGAGCAGCAACACAATTATTTAATGACATGCGGTTTGTGTTTAAAAACGTTAATGCCTCATTAAGTGCATTTTTGTTCCTTTTAATAAACATATACAACTTTTGAAATTGTTCGTCTGGATTAAATTATACCACTACATCAACATACGGTGACTGTCAAGTCGTTTAGCAATTTGCAGTTCACGCAAAATATAGTTAACATAATTGTCACAACTCTGATGTGTTTATATCTGTGCTGCAACAACTTCAAGTTGATTTTCAACCAAGTCAACCAATTTTTTACGTGGAACGTACACAGTGGCCACAATTTGAGCTTTCTAAATAAGGTACCCAAATTATTACAAAGCACAACCTCGTGATTGCGAGTCAGATTGTGTTCCGTGTTGGATTGGAGCAAAGTGTGAACAATGATGGTGACTGGTTTCAGACAACACTTAATGAATTTGGAGAGTCCTCCCCTTTTTCGACATGGCCGAGCCTTTGTTATGTTGTATAGATGGACTTGAAAGCTTGAATACAAACGAGCTAATCTAATCATTTGAAAATGTCGTCAGCATGTTCTGACAATCAGTGGCTCATTTAAAATGTTCACTGTCAGGAACTGGATGTAGCCTGTTTTTTTTTCTACCTTTGAAGGTGACAAGCGTTAATGATTAAGTAATTAATCAAAGAGTCTCCTGTGCGTATGGTCGCTGCCATTGTTAATTGCTGATAGAGTGGTGGGCGCTCAAGGTAAAAATCGGGCAACATTTGTGTAGTCTGGCCTCGGCATAAGAAACCGACACATTCGTGTGGACAAATAAAACAACAGCAAACATTGGCAGCGTAGCTAATAATCACTCAAGTGAACATGTGTGATGGCACAAACGTTTTGTGTCCCAGGAAACAAAACAAAACAAATGATGACGCGCAACATGATTGATTAAAAGGGAAAAGTACACACCCCACTAATCACTTCTCACCCCCCCCCTTTCCTTTTGTTCTGCAAATTTAACCCCCAACCCAGCTCATGTCAAATATCCTTTTCCCTTCGGACATCCACTCATTTGTACTACTTTGAACGTGTCCATTTGAGCCTCCTTACTCCTCCCCTTCCGAGCCCACGCCCCTCATCTTGAAAACCTCGCAATCGACCAGCATGACCATCACAAACTCGCATGCAACAGGAGCTGGTCGACGCACTTTTGGGACTCTTCACCACGTTATAATGCCCCCGAGTAACACCTGATCGTCACATGGGAAGAGGGCTCCACACTCGGACGGGACGGATGCAATGAGCAGCTGCGTGTGGACGTCACTCGAACTTTTCCGTTGTGGATAATAACGGTTTTTTTTTTTGTTCGTTTGTTTTTACACTAAAGAAGATTCATGGCTTTTAGAGCTCAAGCATCGATGGCAATTGGAATTTTTGGAGTGGATGTCTGTCTTGTACAAAGCACCCGAAATTAAGCGACTCCTGAGTATAAATACTCGTATGTTAACAGAAAGTGACGTTGGAGAATGTTAGTCACCTTGTAGAATTCTATCCATTCATTGTCCTTACGTAGGTTGCGTGGCGTGCTGGAGCCTTTACTCATTTTTACTCGAGTAGAAATATTTACAATTCAAGTACTTAAAGTGCCAGTAGATTTCTGGTATTAAATATAGCGACGTATCGAAAGTTGAGATAAAAGGAAATAAATAAAAATAAAGGTGGCTGTTACAATTTTGATTGTTTTTATTTCGGTTAATTACCTTTGTATTTATTTAGCTTAGTTCAGTGCTATGGTTTAAAAGATCTGCTGTAGTTTAAATGAGCGAAGTTAGCTTGCGCACGTTGGCCTAGCTGGCATGAAAACTGCGATTATTTTCTGCTGCTGGAAATGCGTGAGCAGCATCAAGGTAAGCATTAAATGCTTCCATCCTAAATTCCATCACTTTGTATTGTATGTCTCGTTGTGGACAGGTAGTATTAGTCTTCTGCTTTGTACTTGGCAGTTCAGGAGTTACTTAAACGATTTCTTTGGATTTTATTCTGTAGTAACGAGAAACGGAGATTGTATGAGAGCAAAAGTATACGTTTTCCTTAGGAAATCTAGTGCAGTCAAAGTTGCCGTAAATATAAACAACAAAGTCAAGTATAGATACGTGAAAAGTCTCCATACGTATGGTAACAAAGTATTTGTACTCCGTTACTTATAAGACTGCACCTGCAGCCCCTCAAACGCACGTCCAACACGCTGCTTTGACTCGCCCTATTGACCCACACTCCATAGAAGCATGTCTCCCACCATGGTGGACCACAACTCCTTAGATGTCATGTGTTTGAACAAATACTGCAACAGCTCATCGTCATCGTCCAGCTCGGAGAACGAGAAAAAGATTTGGAGCAAGTTGAAGCTGAATTTGGCTGAAGATTACCCAAGGAAGAACGCGGAGATCCTGAGTGGACAATACGGCACCAATGTTCTGCTGATTGGAGCGGCGCTCATGTTGGCCCTGGCCCACCACAGCCCATCTGTCGAGGAAGACCACCTGTTGTCCTTCGTCACCTGCCTCATGATCCTCCAGCTCGTCTGGATGCTGTGGTACATGCTGGTGCGGAGCAGACACAAGAATACGCGCACGGAGAAGGACGTCCATGCCACCACATGCTGGATCAGAGGTGAGTTTTGCAACTGGAGATGCCGACACTGGATCCTTACCTGAAAGCCTGCTCAGGTATCTTCAAATTCTGCTTTCTCGCCCTACATTTGCACTCATTTCCACTTGATTGTCAAAATTGGCTGACAATGTACAAAATATCTTGACTGATTGAGCTCGTAGGGACATATATGGAGAAAAAAAATGGGCCGCATCGACAAATAAGGAAATTAATCAGGGAGCACTAACCACGATGACAGCAAATTTGGAGAAGCAAGATATTCCCCAGCCACTCCCTTATGGCAGAGAATATTTTTCATGTGGGTTAGAATAACAATAATAATAACAATTTAACTATAAATTAGTTAAATTGTTGTCTATCATTATGTCATTTACATATTTAGTTTTCAGATAATGAAAACAACTGAAAATCTCCCTTGAACAATATACGGTCCTTTTTTTTTTAGATTAGAGGAAGAATTTTTGAATGCCCGATGATCTTACCTGCACTTGACTTAGCATCTCTCCAATTACTTTACTTAATTTTTTTTTTTTTTAATAAATTCTGTGCAGTATTTTTAATTGTTTGGATGACTGGATGAAATTTTCCTTTTCAGGTGGATTGACTCTTCTTGCACTCCTCTCGATGATTATGGACGTGTTCCGAATCGGCTATTATGTCGGATATCAATCTTGCGTGTCGGCTATTCTCGGGGTGTATCCTGTCATCCACGCAGGTCACACCATCGCACAGGTAAGTTGGAAACCAAGTAGGCCTCATCAAAATGTGCTTTCAGGTCATTGGGTGGGATTTGTGCGACAGTTTTAATCAGAGCATTTTTCGTTTTTGCGCAAGTACGCTAAAAATGATTTTGATCATATTTTCTCAGGATTTAAAAAAAAAAAATCTGAAATGGCTTTTTTTATTCTACTTAGGTGCACTTTCTCTGGTTTCACATCAAGGATGTCATCAAGAGTTTTGAAACATTAGAGAGGTACGTGACTTCTGCTTGATGACTTTGTAGTTGCTTGGCTGGGATAAAATCTTTTCCTCGTCAGATTTGGCGTAATCCACGCAGTCTTCACCAACCTCCTCCTGTGGTCCAACGGCGTGATGTCAGAAGCCGAGCACTTCTTGAACAACCACAAGAGAAGACTCTCTGCCTTGGGTTATGGAAACCTCACTATAGGTAAGAGTTGATTGTTGGCTCGTTCGTGGGGTGAACAGTACAATAGTTCAATTGAGAGTTTGCCTCAATGGATGTCAGAAAAAAAAAAAAAAAGGAAGGACGGGAAAAGGTTTCAGGAGTCACGCTGCGTTGCTAGTGCTCGTGCTAGTTGCTTTTTTTCCACACACCGCCATGCTTCTTGGCGGGCGACCCCCCCCCCCCCCTCCGCTTGACCTCACACGTCTTTATCCCGGGCTGCTTACTCCCGAGGGTGCTGCAATTACAGTAACTGATACATCTAAGCCGAGGGTTGTGGGGTTCAGGTAGTCCTCCTCATATCCGGCGGACTGTCAGGCTGGCTGCACCCTGACCGTTGTTCGTTTTTTAATTAAAGGCTGCAGCGCTAGTAGTGGTGACCCTCGGTTGCGTGGGGGGGGGGGGGACACATGGCTGAGTTTGTGAAGAGGATTTTTAAGAGGGCGGAGTTACAACAGGGTAGTGTTAAAGTTAAGGTAAAGTAAAGGTAGTTGGAAGTTTGGGAGGGGCGAATAGATAGGGGCGCCTGGCAAAGAGGCAATTTTAAAAGCAGTCTTCTCTCCGATCTGATTACAATCGTGTTCAATTTCCCGACGAGCTCTCAGAAACATTAGTGGCTTAAATAAAATTTGAATGAAGAAATGCGAAAATGAATCGAATCATTTCTGGCTCGGTCATAATTTATTTATTTATTTTTTTGGGGAACAAAGGAGGAAATAGAGCAAATAGAGAAGATGTATCTAGTAACTTAGTAATGACTGCGGCACCTTGCCTAATTACTTTGAAATTATATTTCAATATGCTAATATTGTTTAGCGCTGACGTCAGGCGAAATACTTGTACCTCCAAAAAAATCATCACTCTTCAGGAGACCCCAAAAACAAACTTTTAGTTCAACCATGAACGTTAAATTGTCCACAAGCGCTAGCCATTTTCAACACAGATTGCTCAATATTTTGTAAAAATATCATTTGATGTAAAACCCATTTTTTTGAGCAAAGATATATTTTTTTATTTATTATGCCTATGCAGTTTCATTATCCTGAAAGCATTTTGTCTGTGTTTGACTTTTCAGTTCACCCCGAGCCTCACTGCAACTGCACCACCAGCACTTGCTCCATGTTCTCCAGCAGCCTCTACTATCTCTATCCCTTCAACATCGAATACCACATCTTTGTCTCCGCCATGCTCTTTGTCATGTGGAAGAACATCGGAAGGACCATCGAGCTTTCTTCAAACCAGAAACGACTAGCCACTAAAACCCAAGGTTTGACCCTGGGACCCATTCTGGGTCTAGTGGCCCTCGCCAGCACCATCGGGATTCTGGCGGTTTACGTGACGCACATGGAGGGTTCGGCTCAAATGCGGCGGTCAGCCATTTCCATGTTCTACATCTACGGCATCGTCATGCTGGCGTTCATGTGCTCCGCCTGTGCTTCAGGTTTGCTCATCTACCGAGCAGATCGCATGGCACCGGACACCTCAAAGAACCCCTCGAGGCAGCTGGACACGGAGCTGCTTTTTGGATCGTCTATCGGCTCCTGGTTCATGTCCTGGTGCAGCATAGTCGCCGTGCTCGGGGCCAAGAGCAGCCCGCCGTATCGCTGGACCAATTTGATCTATTCTCTGCTTGTGGTGTTAGAGAAGTGCATCCAGAACCTCTTCATCGTCGAATCCCTCTACCGCCGGCAGGACGACGCCAGGCGCAGTGACCCCGAATTAGTGGCTGCCCCTGAAATGTTCTCGGTGACTTCCTCTTTGGCCCCACCTTATAATGGCATCTTCAACCGGGCCTATGACACACCGGACAGGGCTTGTGTCGCCATGGAGAACGAGCAGGAAGAGAGCGGACAGGTGTATAAATTATCGGAGGTGCCGAAGCCTTTTGGAAAGCAAGTGGCCGACGCTGCAAATATCAAGAGGCAAATCCTGAAGAATATCGCAGTCTTCTTGATTATGGGCAACATTTCGGTAAGCACTTCAGACCTGACGACATTTCCGTATCACTTTGACTTCGGCTACATTCGTACGATCCTGAAGCTTACGCCAAAAACGCGGAGTGAAGCGACATATAAGCCACGCCACGAGCAGTGAAAATCTGCATGGGAAAAATTAATGACGTTGCCTATTTTTGCCAAAGCACTATTTTTGTCTAAATATAACACCTCAACTCACTTCAACGCAATTCCTTGACACCAAGCTGCCACAAGATGGCGCCAAAGCAGTATTATGTCTTCAAATCACAACATAGTTTTTTTTACATCAAGACACCCCAAAAAAATAGACAAAAGTAGAACTTTGCAAGAGTTCACTCGTTGTAATTTTTAAAGTATATAAATTGCATGAGAGCAACCTAGCTGTCTCTTCCAAAAGTTAACAAATACGGGCCGCACATTTATGAGTGGATATTAACTAAATCAAGTCCTGCAAGCATAAATGAGTCTGGTGAATTTTGATGCTATCTGAAAGAGCCAAGATATCAGTTTCACCGTGTGGCGCTTCATCTCAATGAAAGAGTTTCTTTGTTTTCCAGCTCACTGGCAAACTATAGATACACTTTACTGTTTCTTTAAAGCAGGCATGTGCAGCAAAGGTCCTCGAGGGCCGCTGCGCTGCATGTTTTAGATTACTCCAGCACACCTGATTCAAATGCTCAACTTATCAGCAAGCTCTGGAGAAGCCTGATAATGATTCTGATCATTTGAATCAGGTGTGTTGGAAGAGGGCGACATCTAAAATACGCAGGTAAGTGGCCCTTGAGGACACCCGTGCTTTAAGCTATCCTTTGAACTAAAAAAATGTGGGCATTTTTTTTTTTTACAACTGTTCTATTACGACCTAAGTCAATGTTTTCACTGGGGAAAAAAAAAAAAATATATATATATATATATATATATTTATATATTGTTTTTTTGGTTGTTTTTTTTACGGCAATGACAGCTGGGATACTAAAGAAATGTTTCTGTTTTTTTTTTGTTTTTTTTTTCAGCTGTGGCTCCTCCCCGCCTTTGGCTGTCGGCCACAGTACGAAAACGGGTTGGAACAGGAGGCCTTCGGTTTCAGCATATGGACTACAACTCTGAATTTCGCGGTTCCTCTAAACCTTTTCTACCGCATGCACTCGGTGGCTTCTCTCTTTGAGGTCTTCCGCCGCGTCTGATGGAGAATCGGAAGTCAGACAATGCACAGTAACACTTGTCACTCCTTCACTTCTGAGAGTGTTTCCCAGCATGGCTCACACATTCACCAGACTGGAAAGTCAGCGGTGGCAACAAACAAAAGGTATATTCCAAAGGAGGAACAATTCCTTAACCTGTGTCTCTTGTAGAATTACTTTGCATATTTTTCAGTTTTTAAATATTTTTAAAGAATTTACAAAAGGGCTCCTTTTGTTCTGTTTTTTTTTCCCACAAAATCCTGTGACACATACGTACACCAAGAGTTAACATACCCCAAAAAGAAAATGGTCAAATAGCACTATTTTATACATGAACGTGCAAATGTGCACACTTTGACCCATAGTTGATATGCGTTTAAAATATGCATATTATTTATGGATGATGTTCTCATTTCTTATGCTTTAAGTTCCATATGGGTTTTGTGGAGCAAAGATCAAATCTCAGCGCCGTATCAAATGCAGGGCGTTCCAAAAAAAATCTTTGAAATTGTTTGAAATATGAATACAGTATCTGAGTAACCACGTGTAATCGGCAAATACAATTCTTTATGTTGACAACTAACCAAGCTGCGCATCACTATTTGACTCTATTCCATCATATTGTAACGAAAAAAAAATAATAATGCCATTCTTTACCCTGAAAAAAAGTATGTGCTTAAACTAATATGAAACAGATATTGCAGTTTTTTATTAAAATGAATTCGTTTATGCACAATCCTTGTTGAAATTGTAGACCATTTCTTAAAAATTGTCAATTTTTTTTTACCCTATGAAATAAACATTATCTAGTTGATGAAACGGACACACTGTGAGAGAAACCAAACTTTTTGCAAAATTTCCAACAAAATAATTTAGAGTGCGTCTTCTTGGCTAAAATATTATTCATGCATTGAACTTTAGTGCTCAAAATGCTCCCGCATCGCTCTATTTTGGTATTTGGCTTTAGTGGAGACATTTTGATTTGCAATGTCTGGTACGCTCCAAACTGAATGGAAATATGGAATTCATGTTCTTACCAGGAGGAACCTGTTGAATATTTTTCACATCTGGTGCTTTTTGGGGTGAAATGTAACAAAATCCTTGCTCGTTATTGTTTTCGAAATTCTGGAATGGATTTTTATGCCGCATGCTGGTTGAACATAAAGTGTGATAACAAATGTTCATTTACTTTCCTTTTGAAGCACAAGAGTTGAGTCTGTCATCAAAGTCGTCAACATTTAAAATTACAATACTATTCTCCACTTCACACGCTGATGGTATCGCTGCTAAGAAAGGATAACGACCTGTTAATTCACACACTATTTGAGGGGTTCAGTGCCTGGCTCAAGGATACTTAGGCAGGAATTGGAGGGGTAAGACACTTTTGCGATGTATGTAGTAGATTAATTAATATCCAATGCAAGTTCTCACTCAGGTGCTACCCACCATCATCTCAGTAAGTGCCAACATAAACATTTTTTTTTTTGCCGGTGAAAAGATTGCTTGTATGTCATCTTTGTATATACTTAAAAAATATCATCAGACAGGATTTTTGTGAAAATCATATGAACTGGTGCTCAAAGGAAATTGTTTCTATGGTAGTGACAAAATAAATAGTTGTTCATATAAATGTGCTTGAATCTGTTGTTTGTGTTGTCGACTTTGACTCATTTCGTAGTAAACAAAGTCACCACAAGATGTCGCCACTTATTTGCGATTGTTGCAGTTGCCTTTCAATTCGTCCAACCAAATACTTGGTAGTGCTGGATGCAAATAAAATCGGGCAAAACGAGCCAGAATAATATAAAGCCGAATCACCCTCGTTAAATTTTTGGCATTAAACATTCAATCCGGCATTGGAGGAAAAAATATGTAACAACCCCGAATAAAATATAAAATGTTCTATTTCAATGCAATATTTTTCAGTGTCAGATGCCTACTTGATTTGTTGTAGATATATATGCCCTTTTTATTTATTTATTTATTTATTTATCATTCCCAAAATAAAACTGTGTTGGTCATCGGTAGGAATGCAAACGATTCTAAAATTTTTTTAAATGGAACGACAATCTAAAACCATGAACTAATTGAAACGTGTCTGTAATTCAGAACAAAAAATAAATAAAAATAGCAGGCTTTAACGTTACAGACTACGTCATTTACCTCACTGTGACTTGAAGTTCCATTCACAACCTCTATCATCCACACGTTGACTTACGTTTGAACATGTTTACCTAAATGCGTGTTGCACATGACATGCGAGATTAGGCTATACTCCGGAGAATTTGGCATTGGGTGTGCGAGGGGGGGATTATTTTGACGTAGTGTCAAACCAATCTGACAGGCACGCAGATGGCTCTAAAAATAGAAATGACGTGGCCTGGCCAGTATGTTGGCGCAGACGCACATATTCCCACGCAGGGCGTCATTGCGTGTCCACTGGGAGTGGGAATGTGACTCACCTGCGGGTATGGCGCAAGCAAAAAAAAATATATATATATTTTTTTTCCTATTTGGCTTCCGTCCAGACATTAAGATCTACGGTGAAAATATTTTTTTTGTTTATGGATATGAATATGTGGCACAGAAGTAAGCATCGTGTTGTTTGGCTAATTATAGTAGCAATGTTGCTAATCAATGCTAATGCTAACATTACAATTTGTGCGTTTGTGATCACCGCACTGCCAATTGGTCAAGAACATGCTTATATCGATATTATAAGAAAACAAACCTAGATTTTTTTTATAAATATGGGAATCTGGGTTTGTGTGACACTATTACGGCTGAAAAAATTGAAATGATAATACTTACATTAAGTCGATGTGGTCAGAGCAATTTCTTGAGGTCTTTTCCGCTGAGTTATGCAGCTCAGTTTTCTTTCTCTCTCCCTCTTGATGACAAAAAAAAAGATTTTATGAACAGCATGTATGTTAAGTGACACAACTTGAGTGCATCACTACTATTTTATCAACAAAAAATATAACTGAGCAATTATTACAGGGAGCACATGAAATAACACCAAAAGAAATATGATTTAAAACTGAGTTGGTCATCAAGAGGTAGGGGCAAGATAAAACAACGACAACAATGTCAGTGGGTGCTCAAGATTTATTGGATATTTTTAAAATATGTTTTGAATTTTCACTGCAGTTTCAGGCCGGTTATGATTTATGTTTCTGTATTTGGTGCATAGATTATTTGAAATATCAAGTGGGGTGGGGGCAAGAAAATGTCCTCCAAATCTAGAGTGACTCATAGACCCGCACACTGAAAATTCCAATTTACTCACAAATTGACTTGGGTGTGAAATCTGGGACCAATACACAATTTAATTCAACCATCTGCCATAGTGGAGGAGCAACTAATTGTTCTGCCATAGATTGCCGAACAAATTACAGCGCATATGCAGAACGTTATTTGTAGCGATTAAATAACACATTTGATACCAATGAAATGAAATTTCCTGAGGCACACCTGATGATCTCACGAGGCTTACTGGTTGGGAATCACTGATGTCTGGGATGTGTGTTGTTTTCCGGAATTTTCTCTTCATTGCCAAGTGGAGGCACTATTGTTTACTTTTGTTATTAACTATTTTCCTTTTGGAGTCCTGCAATATATTGTCACGCCTGTCAAGGGCTGTGTGGCGATGGTGATACATGCTGGAGAAGTTAGATACGCACCGAGAGTGGAAATAAGCCTCAGGCAATTCAATGAAGTGGGTTTTTTTTGTTTTATTTTTTTTTGTGAGGGGGGGGGGGGGGGTTAAAGCTGCAGTCCTCACACTCTAACACTTGACACAAAGGAGAGGCGCTGCACCTGACAGTGATAAGTGGGGTGCATGACTGACTGTCAGTGGGAATCCTTTCTTTGCAGTTGGTGTATATTTAGTGAATTTTCCTCAAATACATCCTGCCCACTCTCTTTCTACTGCATTGGAGCATATTCCAAAACAACAACAAAAAAAAATGTCATTTGAACTGCATGTCCATCAGGCACAGGAGGATTCCCACGTAATCAAGCCCGGGGCTCCCCGCCCCATCGGCCCCACCCTTTGCACGCCCCTGTTGGTAGTTTTTCCACATCTCATTAAAAATGTGGATAACATGTTTTTTTGTTTTTTTTGGGGTGTCATCCTGTATTTAATGAACCGTACAGAGGCACGCTGATAGAAAACAAACGAGAAACAAGCGCTGTGTTTTTAGTAAAAGATTGCCCAAAAAAGTAATTGATTTCTCCTCGGCCCACGGTTCCCCCTCTGCCAAGAGGTATGAAAGTATGTCAAGGTCACCTAACTTTTGGAAACACTGACTACAAATTAATTTGGAGAGTGCCTTCTTGGCTGAGATAATAGTCGTGCATTGAATTCTAATTATCAAGTTGTTTCTGCATAACACTGTTGTGATTTTTTTTCCTAAGTGGAGCTCTGTGATTTGCTTCCACAATATGAGGGATGTAATGATTTCCTCGGACATGGAATTCAGGAGGAAACATGTTGAATAATGTTCACTCATGCATGCTTGCTTAGGATGAAACGCCAACAATATCTTCCAAGTTATAATATTGTAATTACATTATAATAACAGGTTTACGATTTCAATGCCCTCATGTAGCAGTAGAAATGCTCATTGACTTTCCTTTCGGGGACAATTGTTGAATCGGCTGCTATCTTCAAAATATTTAACATTTATAATAACTTATTTGACACGGTGAGAGTGTTGTATAAGAAATAACTAAACCCCCCCCAACTGAAAAGCCTCGAGCCAGACACGGAGTGCAATAAAATGAAACTGTTGCACAGTAGCAAGCCCAATGTCATTTTGGACACCACGGACAGTTGTTCACAGCTCTCATCGTGTTGTTTCTCCTCCTTTATTGCGCTGAAGCACACATTCAAAAAGAAACGCCTGGAAATGTTGCAGGTTTCCTCACACCCTTTTTCTATAACGCAGTGCGTCTAACACTACGCCCAAAAGAGGCGTGATGCACCTGACTACGGTGAGTCGGGTGCACTGACAGTGGGAGTTCCTTCGTGCGAGTGAGTGGTTGGGTGGGTGAGAGCACCGGGTCCGGCGACGCTGCAACATGAGCTCGCCGATGCGTGGCGAGTTCCAGCCGCTCAGCTGTGCGCCGGGCGCTCATTTTGAACGCGCTTCCGCGTCGCAGCCGCCGCGATAGCCGCGCGCGCGCACGCGTCCACTGTGGCCACGATGCGGTGTGACCGCGGTGGGAATGAGCGCGGCCGTCCTTGCGCGTGAGGCTGCGCGCTGCGGCGCATGGAGAACCCCGCGAAATACCGGTCGTCGGTACGAGGGACCGACACCGCGCCAGTGCCGATCAAGGAGATCATGTGGAACGGCACCGAATCCGAGGCGACGGGCGACAGTGAGAGGGACGGCGTGGTTTTGCGCGCCGTGACAGGGTGTTTGCTTTTCCTCCTCATCCTGTGGACTCTGCTGGGGAATATCTTGGTGTGCTCCGCGGTACTGCGCTCACGCCACCTGCGCACTAAAGTGACCAATATCTTTATAGTGTCCTTGGCTCTGTCGGATTTGTTCGTCGCCGTGCTGGTGATGCCTTGGAAGGCTGTGGCCGAGGTGGCGGGATACTGGCCGTTTGGCACTTTCTGCAACATCTGGGTGGCTTTTGACATCATGTGCTCCACCGCCTCCATCCTCAACCTTTGCATCATCAGCGTGGACAGATACTGGGCCATCTCCAGTCCCTTCCGCTACGAGAGGAAAATGACTCAGAGAGTGGCGTTCGTCATGATTAGTATCACTTGGACGTTGTCGGTGCTCATTTCATTCATACCGGTCCAGCTCAACTGGCACAAAGCCAGCGGGGACGACGTGGCCGGGACGAGCAACGCCTCCGCGGGTCGCCAGATGGAGGAGAACTGCGACTCCAGCCTGAGCCGAGAATACGCCATCTCCTCGTCGTTGATTAGTTTCTACATCCCTGTGGCAATTATGATTGTGACTTACACGCGGATATACCGGATTGCCCAGATCCAAATTAGGAGGATAGCATCTCTTGAGAGAGCCGCGGAACACGCGCAAAGCTGCAGGACAAACAGACTCGAGTGCCATCACCACAACACTTTAAAGACCTCCATCAAGCGGGAAACCAAAGTGTTCAAAACCCTCTCGGTGATTATGGGTGTGTTTGTGTGTTGCTGGTTGCCCTTCTTCGTCCTCAACTGTATGGTTCCCTTCTGCGACAAGCCGCCCACAGACCAGGACGCGGGCCTGCCGTGCGTCAGCGAGACCACCTTCGACGTGTTCGTGTGGTTCGGCTGGACCAACTCCTCTTTGAACCCCATCATTTACGCGTTCAACGCCGAGTTCAGGAAAGCCTTCGCCAGCTTGTTGGGCTGTCGCTACTTCTGCTCCAGCACGCCCGTAGAAACCGTCAACATCAGCAACGAGCTGGTGTCCTACAACCAGGACACCATGATCCACAAGGAGATCGCCAACGCTTATGTCAACATGATCCCCAATGTTGTGGAATGCGAGGACACTTTTGATAGGATCTCGCAGATTACAGTCAACAATGACAACGCCACCGACTCCGTGTGTGACTTGGAGGACTGCGAGGCGGTTATCAGTCTAGACAGGTTGTCGCCATTCACATCCAATGGATTACATTAACCTCAGGCTCCACGACCGCCGCCCCCACACAGACACCCGCCATGCGTTTTGGGATGTTTTTATTTATTTATTTTTTTTGAGTGTGCTTATTCCAGTGACTAGCTCATTGACACTTGGAGCAGGACGTCTGCGTCCGCACCCATCAAGCCAGCCTGCTGCCGCTTTGCCTCATGTGTAATATAATGTTGTTCTAAAAACAAAACAAAACAAAAAAAAAAACATAAAACAAAAAGCCATGTTGGTGTTAATTACCATGACCAGTGAAGTCTGTGTTTCTTTGTTCAGAGGGTCAGTGTCGTCGAAACTGAGATTTTCCGCAAGCCAAAATAGAAAGAGGAAATATTTATAACAAGCATTCAACATTTATACAAATTGAATAATAAAAAAAAGGAGGTGATTGATAAATTCAATGTTTTACACAGGGTTCGGACTTTTTTAACTCAGTATTCCTCCCAAAAATTTTACATGTCCATTCCTATTTCATACCCTTTGCTGCTTAATATGGTTATGTAGCCGGAACTTGTCTTTATACTGAGGGCTCTGTTTTCGTAGCACAAAAACAGGCACATCTTGACTTTCGTGCTAGTACAAGCTTTCGTTTTGCCCGTTTGGGAATTTGGCACACCGCTCTGCGCCATGGTGGCTGTTTGAGCATATCAATCAATTCAATAAATAATAAATAAAATCAACTCAATTTTACACCTGCTAAAAATTATGGTCAACTATTGGCTCATAAAGTTTAATGCAATTTTGGTGTATCTGATAAGGGCACAGGCAAACAGATTCAGCACCTCACGAACATGTGTGGTGGATGTCATCATTTTTCATTCATATAATTATAACGATGTACATCGAACCCTAACAATGATTGTCAAAATTAATTCATTTAACACATTATCATCATCATCATCTGAATTATATTTTTAAAATCCTAAAGTCAGTTGTGATCACGCCCACAACAGCGCAAAACACCCTTTTTTTTAACTGCACCAAACGGTCTAAAAAAAATACCAAAACCCTGTCAATCCCGCCACTGTGCAGATTTAGACCTCACAGAGCGCTAGACTTGCACTTGCTACGAAAATAGAGCCTTGAGTGTGAAAACTGAAGATAGCCTTACAGAAAGTGCAAACCAGACAGTATAACCCAATGCAGTCATCTCAGCGCCTTATAGCTCATTCAAAGAATGAAATGTGTTGTATGGACTTCCATAATGCCAAAATGCAGTTTTAAAGTGTTTACCTGGACCCGCCCCATGTGACTGCTGTAGGTCACCGCAGGGATTTAATTGCAGTTTGATTGCAAGCTTTGATGGAGAAGTGCGGCATCCGGTTGCACAAAAACCAACAAAAGTGTGTCAGTTTAAAATATTGCCGCCGATTCCAATTAAGCAGCAGAATCATCGATCGCTGTCACGTGAACTATTAGATTCAGATGTTTGGTTGAATCAGTGCTTCTCAATTTTTGTCTGTTACTGCCCCCTAGCAAGAAGAAAAGAATTCGCGCCCCCCCCCACCACCACCCACTCTCCGCCGCAACTATAAATGATATCATTTTCGTTGTAAAAAAAAAACCTACACCATAGAATTAATACTCGCTGCGCACAACAGGCAAGTAGAGCGCCACTGCCAACTACTGGAGTGGATGTGCAATTACACTTCATTGTAGTACGGTGGGGAAAAAAGCATGTACCCCAGGGTCACACACGCCCCCCTCAGCACCCCCCCCCCCCAGGGGGGCCCCGCCCCACTATTTGAGAAGCGCTGGGTTCAACAAAGTTTCCTAAATGACCAAAGATTCCAAGGCGCTAATAAGTCAGACAGAAATAAAGCGGCTTGTCGTCAATGCACATCTCCGTCATTGTATTGTATCGGTGACCTGAATGTATATTAAACGGTGAACGGTGTCATTGTTTGCATAATAAAATGGTATCAAATGCACTGAGAGAAAAGTGGTACCGTCCATGTGTGATGTGGAAACTGTACAAATATTTATGATTTAATTTGACATCACATGTGGCCTCCTGTCTGTTTTGGACAGATATGCTATATTTAACCAGGACACCAATTTGCAGCAGAATTCAGAACTCTATAATTGCCACGTAAATGTACAGAATTTCACAGAGGAAGACTCATGGGCCATGACACCGGATGTCATTTGTATTCCATGATGACTTTTCACTACATTTTCCAGAAATTAACACAATCAGTTATTTCCCCTCATCAGAGACTAAAGTTGCTGGCACGACAATTTGATTAAATGAGGTCATGCCATAAGCTTGTTAAATTAAATTCAGAGCCGCTGCACACCTCCCGTCTCCACCTTGCCGCTGCTCCCCTGGGAAATGTGGGAGGCAATTGTGAGATTAGTGGTGTCTATTAGAGCTGAAATGTAAGGGCTCACCTGACTGCGAGTACCTGATTGTGATTATGGTCACAAAAGGAGACACAGTCGCTGCTCATTTGGATGACTGACACACTTTGACATTGTCCCATTGTGTGTGTGTGTTTCTTAAAGGGACCAACAATATATAAAAAAAAAAAAAAGAAGAAAAATTTCAGTTACGCTTCAACATATTTAGATGAAACACCTAAAGTTTGAAGACAATTGAATAAATTATTTATAATAAAAAATATATATATATACTTTTTTAATTTATATATATATATCTGTTGTGTGTCCTTGTAGTACAAAAAAAAAGAGAAAAGTGGCTTGACATTGATATTCAGTCATGACGGGAGAGTTGGAGTGTAAGCGCAGGGCAGGCTTTGGGGGGGGTTACACCGTCCGTCAGGTCACATTCATCAAAATAACTCTACATGCACAACACACATGCACACACATGTATTTTGAAAATGCATAGATGCGCTCAAGAGATCTTCTCTCACTCTATATTTTCGATGTCCTCGCCATGAGCCTTACTGGTTTTGTCACCAATGTCTTGCCTTTTTTTTTTTTTTCATTTTCACCTCTCAGAGGAGCAGGTCGTGCATGGTGATTGACATCTCTTTGAGCTTATGCCGCACGGGGGGCTTATTGAGGGAAAACCTGAATTTCAGCAAAAGCGGGCCTGACAAGCTTTCCAGACAGATAGCGACTGACCTGTGAAGAGCATTCACAATTCGGGTTTTGCCACCCGTAGCTCACAAGTCCTTGTGTAAAATTGTGTCTCCTGTTTTACAGTTGGAAGTTTGAAAGCTTTTGGTGTTGTGAATTGCAGACCTTGATAGCCTTTTCTGTTTGAGCATGATCGGTAATGGTAGATTCAGAGTGTTTTCAACTGAAAATGAAACCAAATATGACATTTTGCTTGTACCTCTTCCGGTGAAATTGGTGGTCGACTTGCAAAGTGTGGACTCTGTGAAGCACCAAAGTCAGCGTGCTTCGATCTTAGGTCGCTGCATTTTATTAGTTCACCACTAGATGGCACTAAATCACACACACGGTACCTTTAATGTTTTTTTTTTTGTTTTTTTCAGTCAAACGACAGGCAACACATTTTAAATCAGTGGGCACTTTTATGAAACACTGATAGCAAAATATTGCGATTCATAATAAGACTTGAAAAACTTTCAGTTGCAAATTAGGAGTGCATTCGAATCTGTGTACAGAAATAGCTGGCGGTCAAAACCAGCGCACACGAAATCAGCACTACACCTTCATCGGAAGTAAATCCATCACCTTGAGATTGTTTATTTGATAACTCGGGAGTTCTTCGCTATCATCAGTCACGCCATGATGACTGATTGTGACTCGGCAGGAAATTAGGATCGTTTTGTATCTGACTGTCTGAATCATTAGAGACGGTGTATATACACGGATTGCTAATTACAAGTTGCGATTGATTGATCTACATCTCGGAAGCTGGTTTCATCGCTATAATAAATTTGCTCATAAAGCGGTGGGGTCTTGATTGTGTGATGGAAATAATTCTCCTGTCAGACAGGTCATGATAATGTTTTATGGAATATGACTAGTATGTATATACTGTCTAGGTGAAAGGGCTCATTATCATTATAGGCAATACTCATGGCAGACTTGTATGAATCATAGTAGAATTTGTCTGATTTAACAAACACTTGTGAACTAAAGGCCTAATCTTTGGAGGCGTAAATCAACATCCATTAAAAAAAAAAAATTGCTAAAGGTTAAAGTTACTTTTTGCAATATAAGAGCCTAGCAGAAGTTTCTCATTGATTATTTGTGCTTACTATGCATACGCATGCTCTCTCTTTCTTAATTTTCTTCATTGAAAAGCAAATGCACAACTTACGCGAGTCCCCAAATCGTGAATTCTGACACCACTTGATGGAAAACAGCTCTCCTCTCTCAAAGCACGTGCGGAACAATGACACAGCAATCTTACCGGTGTTTCTCAACATTTGTTTCTGCTGTTAGTAGATTGTGAGCAACATCTTGGAGAAAAATAAAATGACCAATGACTATTTATTTATTTTAATTAAAAGAAATAATTTATTTATTTATTTTAAATGAAAATAATTGATTTATTTATTCATTTTAATTAAAATAAATTCTTTATTTAATTATTTATTTAATGTTTTGAATGGTACCATGTCGACACCCAGTCCCCCACCATCAACAAGCCTCCTTGCAAAACATCTCCATAACAACTCAAACTTGATATTGCCATGGTCCGCGTTTGTTGATTTTGGTTTAGTTTTTAGTTTCATGTTTTTCCTGGTGTTCCTTCTTTGTGTGTCTCTCGTTAAGCTTATTGTGTCCAGCCTGTACTTGCCGTCCCACTCCTTTCCACTCTTTATGTCTTGTCCAGGTGTTCCTTGTTGACTCGTCAATTTGTTTGTATTTAGTTTCCTGGCTCTTTTCAGTCGTGGTCGCTTAATTAATCAATTTTACACCGTAGTTTAAGTCATTTCCAATCTTGTTGATGAATGCGCCAGCACCGACTTTGCATGTTGTCAGATAATATGAAATGATGCCAACGAAAATCTTTCAGTTTGTTTATCGAATCTGTCGTCTGGATTCAGGAGACTTCAAATTTATATCTCGGTATTCCCAAAGTTTTTTTTTTTTTTGTGTTCTCAGGTTTGGCACATAACCGTGAAGGGGGGCCTGCCTTTAATGACAGATTTGCTTGGGCTGGAGCCCATTGGTCAATAGTAGTCAAAGGCGCATTATAAAAAAAAAAAAAAGTTTATTTTTCTGTCAATCACTTTACATTCTGAGTTAGCCAACCTGGAGGCAATTCTGTACACCGACGTGGCCGTTATTATAGTGTGTGCCAAGAGATGGCTTATCAGAAGTCTTAATGCTTTCATATTATTCTGCCACTTGTTGAACATTCTGTCAGTCACTCGGCCGCCACCAGCTGACAAAGAAACCCGCTCTAGGGTTGCTAGCGTAATGCCAAAAGACCGATTGGAAGGCATTACATTTCACATTCTCCAGCTGTTTGTTTATTCAAACAGTCGATATCATAGCGGCTTCCACCAATAAAGAGAAAAAAAACGAAACCAAAAAAAACACACTTCATGTGACTGATCCCCACGTGCATTTTTTTTAAGCAGTCGTGCTGGCAGGCTAGTAGCAGCGGCTGGCGAAGGATTTACAATGGAGAGCACTTTGATGAAAAGGACATAATGAGATACACGTGCCAGCTGGACAGGTTGGATATTACAGCGCCCTATCAAGCACCTGGAGTGCTTTTTACAACTATTAAACGAAACTAAAAATGTGCTATCGGTTCATACAAAGTATCGTGTGAGAGGCTTTTGATTTGTTAAAATTGATGAAAGGCGTGAATATGTGTGCTGATCTGTTTTGTCACTGTTGAAAAAAAAAACAAACAAAAAAAAAAAGAGTAGAGCATCTCGGTTCGGGTTCGGGAAGGGGAGGGGGGGGGCTGCATTTAATGATTGAATGGTTATCTTATAAGTAGGAAAAAAAAAAACAGGCCTGCGTGTGAGTGACACACATTCTTGCAAGGGGCAAAAGGCAAAACTTTTCCCTTCCATCACATTCGACCGGGGCAAAAAATTTGAGAAAGCATCGTAAATGCCTTGATTGATAATTTGAGCCATTTTCCCCTATTGACGTAATTTGTAAATTGTCATTTGAAAAGATGTGAAGTGAGGTAAATTTCTTGGAGCCGAGAGAGTGAATGCTGGCCATACAGTAATTTACATTTCAATGGGATGAAAAAAAATGGGCAATTATGACATACCAGCAGGATCCACGTGCAACAGGAGCTCCAAAACACCTCTAAGGGCTCTTAATCATCGTTTTGCAATCGAAGTAAATGCCAAAAGTGGACCAAAAAAAAAGGTAGGCAAGCCATTATGTGTTGCTAAAGTACTCAAACACAATCCAACAATACTTGTTGAACATACCTGGGACAAAAAAAGGCCTTCGGTAAACTCGTGCAGATTCGGTTGCAGTCTGTCATTTTCAAAGTGGCTGGCTCCACAATCAGGCGTTCTTCTGATCTTCTCACTTTTCACCCACAAGAATCACTGAAATCATTTTCATTTATTTAGAGCAGGTGTGGGCAAACTACGGCCCGGGGGCCACATGCGGCCCGTTAAACGCTTTAATCTGGCCCGCCAAACTTGTAAAAAAATAAATGAATAAATCTTGTTCATGTTTTATTTTCTAAATACTGTGGTTTTTCAAAGACATATATATTGTTGCAAGCAAACGCTGCAGGATCTCTTTATACATAGAATACGATCCAAAATACTCATTTTCAAAAGTTGACCCTCTTTTCAACTTTAATCTCTTAACCATGAGCTGGGTTGCAATCAGTCATCACGTGAAGATGAATTAGAATTTTCCAAACGGCAAATAGAGGGTGACTCGGGAGTGGATTTCAATCCAATTCCATCCTCCGACCCACAGAAAATATCATGATCTGTTTCGGTTGCTTTTGGTTTAGCATTTAGTTTCAGGTTTTCCTTGTGTTTCTTCGTGTGTCTCGTTACTTTATTGTGTACACCTGAATTTTTATTTTTTTTAATCCTCGTTTAGCACTTTGCTTTCTTTAAAGTCAATGAAGCCCTGCACAATGAGTATCTCGGCACTCTTATTGTTGCAATGAAATCAAGGTTGAAAGTTTGCAGTACATATTGTCAACTCTTAAATCTACTTTCAAATGAGCTGCTGCTCACTTCTCGGTGCGCGAAACGTCAAATAATGTTCCAGCCGTATTTGCACACGATTCTAGGATGAACGCTTGAATGCTGATTCAATCACTCTCTGAACAGGTTATTGGATAGTACACGGTATATGTGAGAATCAAACCTGAGGCGGAATATTGCAGACGTCTTGTTAATTACAGTGGCCAACAGCAAATTATAATCAGAGATGGCTTCATGTGTCCCTAAAGCCCGGCGCACGTGAGGCGCCGTCGGCGTTGTTCCATTGGCTCCTGGCGTCTAATACGGACTTTACCATGCGTTGGAATTCATAGCTATGACGTTTCAGAAAAAAAAAATCCACCTGTTGCTGAATCCTACCCTATATTTTACATTATTGGTATTTTTTTTTATAATATCTTGACCAGTGCTCAGTGCAGCTGATTGAGTTGACATCCAGCTAGTACAGCAAGCGACAACCACAGGCGACAGGATTCTATGCAAAGTCAAGTAGAGCAGCCAGCAGACCATTTTCATGACTTTTTAAAATGCTAATCCGTGCATCTTTTTTTCCCCCATTCATGTAAACCGATCCTACAGTCGAAATCTGCATTGCAAATGAGTGTCAATTGTTCCCCCTTCACTGTGGCGCACAGACATATCTAGCTCAATTTTAAAGAGAATGATAGCGCCCCCAAAATTTATATATATATATATATATATATATTTGGGCTGTCAAAATTAAAGCATTAACTCGGGTAATTAATCCCCAAAAATTTAACTCAGTTAAATATTTTAACTCAATTAACTCCGTTTGATTTACTTAAAACAAATGTGCATATTTTGCAAATATTGTGCCATATTAGCTGTCTTTAGCACTTCTCAGAACAAAACAAAACTGTCAACTTGCAGCGAGTCAAGTTCCATCGCATTGTGTGTGAAAGTCCGTGTCGGTGTGTTTGCATATGTGGATTCTAATTGTATTTATTTCTCGCGACTCTTCTTATCTGCCTTGCTAGCGCATTGTGCTGCATATTTCATCAGCATTATATAACGTGGCTTCTAGAATTACGATTCAAAAGAAGCTGTAATAAATACAGAGGAAATATACAATATCAAACAGGCAGCACAGCGGCCGACTGGTTAGCACATCCGCCTCACAATTCCGAGGTCTTAGGTTTAAATACAGCCTGTGGCTTTTCCCGTGCTACCACGTAGCCCACGACAAAAACGAGTCAGACACTCCTGTCAATACTCTCATGACAATTTAACTGATTTTCTTGTTAATGCTTTAAATGATCAGATTGGGTCGACAGTATACCACAAAAGAGGTCTGCGTGTAGATAGACAGGTGGCTTTAAGGTATAAACCCAGAAAAACCATGGCCTAAATCCATGCTTTATAATCTGTCAGCGATGTCACACATGGAAACCCCCCCACCCACACACACACACACGGAGTGCTGCATCTGATACTTCTAGGGCACTTTCCTCCCAAACGAGACCCATCCTGCGATCATGTGTGGGGGGAAAAAAATTGAGGCCTCTTTGCTGTATTTACTGGAAACTAAAGTGGGCAGACAATTATTCACTCTGATAATTTTTCTCTCTCAGAGTAATTCAACAAACTGGCAGCTTCTTGGAATGCAACAGGCTAGTTAGTGTGTTGATTCCATTTGTGAGCGGAGGGTAAAGCCTTTTCATAATCTCCCGCTAGCGGCTCGTCTCAAACACACACACACGGACATGGTACCCAGAGGGGATATGTGTTTCAGCTTTCCTCAGTGAAAGGGTTACACACCCGAACTTTTCCTTCTGCCTGAGGAGTAGGAAAGCTATTTTGTATAAAGTTGCTCTTTCACTTCATCGAGCAAGTAACAGTTTTTCTGCATGCGGTAAAAAAAAAACTAAAGCGAGATTCTGTTAATATAACTGTGCGTGACTCCGATAGCCAAACAGCCATGTAAATCACAATTTCTGTCAAGCAAATGCTCCGTATAAAGAGACCAGCTGTTAAGAAGCTACTGATAAGCGGAAAGTAATTTAAACGTCTTGATAACTGATCCTCCAAAGGCTTTGCAGTTGTGTATTTTGGCCACTCATAACTAATTTTCAAAAGACAACCATTTGCATGACGTGCATGCTAATTAACAGCAGGTGTGTTCACTGATGAATGACATGCTACGTTGGATGGTGCGGCCGGGTGGAATTTTCAAGACAACGCTCCATTTGGAAGCTGTACCTGCAATAAATGGAAAATAAGTAAATAAATAAAATGTATAAAAAAAACACTTATGTCATTTTGGTGGATTTTTTTAATGATTTGTTCCTGACGACAGATGCAATTTTCAGCCCTTGATGATTGAAAAAGAACATTCATTGTAAGCGATGGCGGGCCGTGCATTTCTTCACTTCAGTGAAGTCCGACTTGAATAAATCCCCCTCATAATACCATCATTTATGACTCCACGGCTGGAGAAATAATATGCAGAACTTACACACTACTGAGTGAGTGATGGACAACCTAGATTCTCTTTAAAGGTCCGTCTTGAAAATGGCCTCGCAAGTGTATCTGCAATTAAATGCACACTTTTCCCTCCTTCGGCCATTGTGGTTTAAAAAAGCAAGACTATATTTTAGATTTTCGAACGGTCGCCAGTTACAACTACCAGGTGTGTTGATTCCGCATAGCAAGACACGTTCATTGCCTTCAGTGTGAGGCCAGCGAGAAGGCTCACT
The DNA here is from genome assembly GCF_059441095.1 of Idiotropiscis lumnitzeri. Classification (NCBI taxonomy): domain Eukaryota; kingdom Metazoa; phylum Chordata; class Actinopteri; order Syngnathiformes; family Syngnathidae; genus Idiotropiscis; species Idiotropiscis lumnitzeri. Next base: position 5,028,678 of record NC_142401.1, read on the forward strand.
GTCATCAACCCGTGATCTGATTGGCCAACGCAACTGTCTATCAACTCTGAAAGCCCATTGACTTTGACAGAAGAGATGCCCGCACGATTATATCTAAAGGCCTCGGACGAATAGTGCGCGCTACTGGTATTGTGAAATCTGCCTAGCAACACAAACTAGCGGAATTCTGATTGGATAAAATCTCTCACCTCAAAATACAACACTAGGATAACATCAATGTGAAGAATATGATCATTTTTTTCTTGATTATCTTAGGCCAGCATAGAAGGCCTTGACCGCCCACCACTGATTGTAAGTCACTTTGACTAGTTATGTATATGAAATTGTGCAGGTGTTCTTGTTGTATTGCACTTCAAAGAAAGAAAAGAAAAATCATCAGTTGATCAGCCGCTTGGCTCCACAGTACTGTGTCATTCACATTGTTCCCCCAAAGGATTCATCACTTACAAACACTTGATCCTACATTGATCTGGGTTGCGCACAAGGTACAGTATGTACATCCTCGGTTGTCTGGCTCCAATTTCCAAGACATCTGTTTAAAGCAGCACGAAAGGCAAGCTGAGAACAAGCTTTGGTTACATCATTTACAATTTAGCTACATTAATAAATGTGTTCTGAAATACAATATCACAAAATGGCTTGAGTCATAATGTGAATAATTTTGTCTCAGCCAGCTCCCAAACAACACAAGTACTATTCAAGCGGCCCAGAACAGTCATAAAATACAAGTGAGTCGCTCTCTAACTGTGCGCAAGCCGAATGACCGCACGCTCCATTATTGCCGGAACACAATGGACATCACTCAAAAGCTGTCCTACTTTCACTTTTGGGCAACATTAACAACAACTTTGAGTTAACCAACGACGGGGCGAATTTCATTTAAACATCTAATACAAATCGCTTTAGTGGCCACAATGTAAACCCGTGGCTTGCTTGTCAGTCCGTAATCCCTTAAGTGAAAAAAAGAATAAAAATACAAAAAAGTATTTAGAATTATGGAAACGGCTCATTTTGATCAGCAGGCCCTTGGTGGCAATATGTTGCAGAAAATCTCCTAGCCAAATTAACCCCCAAAAAGGATCAGTAGTCCCTTCAACTGATCTGCCTCATTTATATCTTTTAACTGAACCCGATAGGGATAGGGACAGGCTCCTGCACCCCCCACGATCCTTGTGAGGAGAAACGCTACAGAAAATGGATGGATGGATATAGACCTGCTCGTCTCCTTTTTCCTTCAACGAGTTTGGGCAAAACTTCCTCAAAAATGTCTAACGTGAATTCACATTTTTGGAACTCCATCAAAAAAATTGTCAGAAATATATCCCGAAAATCTAATTAAAACGTCCGGTATTATTTTTGGTGGCCATTTTTTTTACTTTTATGCCACCATAGAAGGATGCAATAAATATCAAAGAGCCAACATTATGAGCAAAACAATTGTTAAAACACACGTTATATACACCGATGAAGTTCACTAAATAGACATGAAAGCAAATGGAATGCAGCTGAAATCTCTCTCGCTAATGACTTGTATGAAAATGAGCCCGAAACTAGAAACACCTTTTTTTTTTTTTGCACTGAACCCGCATATTATTTCTCCATTTCACTTTTAACAAGGTGGAGATGGAGTTGCTCCCAGAATAAGGTGCCACCAAGTTCAAGCTGTGATCTCAAACTGCCCGCTGACAGACGCGCAGAACACAGCCGGCTTTTTAATTCAGACGACAAGACGTTACCTTCACATTCCGGCTCCTTTGCGTGGGATTCACATCATCAAGGGCACACGTTTCAATTGGAGTTGAGCTGCATTTTCGTTTTTATCATGCAGTCGTTCACAACATTATTGACTTGAAATTTTGCTTGTATGATTAATTACCATTTATTTTCGGCTGGTATTTTGGACTCCATCTGGGAATTCATCTGTTACGCGTTGGAGTTATCTGCATGCTTAAAATGTGAATTAATGTCCCCGTCGTTTAACACTTTGTTAATGTAATTATCTTTATTGCACAGAAGCTGCATATGCAATTTCCCTGAATTGAATTAACACTTGAGGGAAGTAAAACCCTAAAAGCTCAGATATTGTTGCAGCATCAGTGGATGACGTCTGAAATATTTATTCCCATCGATGGACAAGTAACATGTTTTAACACAATTTTAACTAAAATAAAAGCAAGCAAAGACCCGTTTAACTTTTATCCGCCATTTTACATTGGACTACATGAAATCTAAGCTATTGTAGCAAATATAATGCCAATGCACGTTGCTGTTGACCTTGATGGTGTATTTGGCGAGTTTTCATACTCACGTGGGGATCATTTTCTCTTTTATATTATTTTTGTATTTGAAGTCAGAGAGCGTTAAGAGATATTATTCAATTTTGGCTACACTATTATTTTGCTTGTTGAAGAATAATTGTTTAATGTGGGTTTGCGATATCGATGACTGCTCTGTCGTTTTGCAAACTGATGACATTTTACACCTTTCCGCAATTTAATAATTTATCAAATGTATAAGCAAGCAAGGATGTCTTCCCGCTGTCAGGTTTTCCCTGATGTTGCCCTCACACAGCTGACTTATAATTATTTATTCATTGCATTGACCTTTGTCAGAGGCGAAAATCTTTTTTTTTTTTTTTTTCCCTACGACAGAATATACACCTTGTGATTATTTCAACTCAAGATGCAGCTCTACTAAAGGTCATGGGCGAGTTGATTGTGCAATGATACACCTCGGACTGGTCGCCACTTCATCGTCGACGAGCAACCATTTACGCTCTTATTTGACTATAGTTTGCTCGGCTGCCATCTCTGATTCAATTTGATTGCAATCGCCACTCCCATTTTACCTTTGCCAGCTTTTAACTCATTGACTGCCATTGACGGCTAAAGACGTCAAAGATCAGTTTTTTTACTCAGCCGGTAATGAATGAGTTAATAAACACACTCTTGTGTTAAAACAACCCCGGGAAGGATGCAAGCATGGCTGCTTGCGTCAGCATTTCTTCAAAGGTGAAGACGGGAGACACTTCTCATTAAAGCTTTGTAGGTGCCGCAAGGACAGAATTAAGTCTGACTGCGAATGTCTTTCACTAGGCAACTTGTTCTCCAGCATCATGAAAAGTACTTGCCGTATGCAGTATGCGTTCCTGGGTCCATGATCCATAAAGACGCTTTTACTGAGTGCTGCACTGATCCTTGCACATTGACGACACCTGCAACACATCGGGGTTATTCTAGTTTGGGAATGGGGACTGGTTTGCACATCACAGTACAGAGGTGTTCATAGGTCACTCCTGAAAAAGTTGTGGGTTTCATTTTGACCAGCTCTTTTTTCACCTTGATGACATTTTGCAAAAAAAAAAAAAAAAAAAAGGCATTTTTTTTGCTGATGCTAACTAAATGGACGCTTGTACCTCCAACATCTGTTAATTCCGAGTGAGACAAGTGCATGTAGGTCACAGCCTGCTTCTGTTTGCAGCTCATCTCTTGCAAAACTTTCAAATGACAGTGTGCCCAGTGCACCATCTGTATCGCGGCTGATTATGCCAAGCTACAAAACAGAAGGTTAATGTGGAAGTGGGCCACATTTTTCCTTGCCGCTCCACAAATAGACTGATGTTCACTTGCACGGAAGTCTTTGACAGCGATGATGCATTTGTGTGCCAGTCCACTTCTTTTTTTTTTTTTTTTCCTCTCCCTCAGTCTGCTTCAAAAGGCAATCGACAAATGGAGCTTTTAAATGAAAACCAAGATGTGATTTTTGAGACCTCTATTTGTATCTGATGAACATTACTGGCCTGCTTCAGCACCATGTGACTGGAGGCTCTCTCTGTAATTACTCGGGATCAACCCCCGTCCACACACCAAATCCCTGCAGCATGTGACACAAGGCCATAATTACAATATGAATGGCTATTGAAGAGAATTTTCTTTTGTGTTAATAAATGCTGAACCCATTATCATGTAAATAATTATACGGTCCATGTTATCATGAACATTCTAACATATTTTAAATTCAAGTGCAGGTCTTCTCATTTTGATACGCAACCAAAATGACAAATTGTTTAAAAAGGCTATTGGAGCAATTATTAAATCAAGGTCAGACATTAATCCCGCACACTTCAAAATGGTGACTGGCAGCCTGACCCGAGGCTTGAGCAATTAGAGGCTGCGGGTGTGTGACTGGAAGAGGATATTTGCCAAGTGATGAGAAACCTATTGAGGAATAATAATAAACGGTATGGTAATTTCTCCGGACCTTGAAAGCGCAAGGTGAAGCGTGATCGAGTCATTTATTAGCATTCGATTAAGAGAGCAGACCAGTAGAGGCAATGCACTGAACGCATGTCGTGGCCGAAAGTGCCCAAACTCATCATCGGTACATTAAAATAAATAAATAAATAAAAATATCAATAAAATAAATAAAAATAAAATAAATAAAATAAAATAAAATGAATGAATAAATAAATCAATAAATAAATGTGACAAAATATTATGGAGATAAAGGAATGATTGTATAGTGAGTAATATTTGATGACAATCCTCTTTTAGATTCAAGATTTGATGCTGTGACGGCGAACTTAAAAGTCTGCATGCAATATTACAAAATAAAATGTCAGCTGTATTATGGCGACTGTATTAACGCAGGGCTCATTTTGGGGAGACAGCTTCATCACGGAGCCGTCAAAACAGTGTCAACAGAGTGAAAGAAACTGAGCGCCACACATAAGTGTTATTAATGGCGGCGCTTTGTGTGTTTCTTGTCGGCGCGTTGAGACGCTTTTTTCATACTCGTTATAATTCATCAAAGAGAAATAAAAAAAAAAAAAAGAAAACAAAAACACCTTGTTGAGCCTTTTTCCGTTGCACGCCTGCAGACATGCTCGAAGAGGTACGACTCGAGCTGAGAAAACCGGAGTTTTTGGTGTTCTCTACTAACGCACAATCGCAACATTTTTAATATTCAAAAGCAAAGCGTTGTAAAGTTATTGCAGCTTATAGTGAGGGATCAAGTTCAATGTCATTGTTGCGTCTCAAATCTTCGGCGGTTTTCTTTGTCACAATTTCATCAAAAACATTCAGCAAATCCTTGAATCCAAGAACAATCCTCTTCGCTTAATACCTTGCTCCAGGAAGAGGCCTCTGCACGCTGACGGCATTCAGATGTGTTGCAAGCACTGCACCAAAAGTTAAAAAAAAAAAAACACACACAAATGACACCCTTGAAAATGCAGATTTTGAAGTATAAACAGGCAAGAATTTCCAAATGATACGTTTCATGCCAAAGTCAAGTGGACTCTTTCATAAATTCAACGCCAAGAACTCAAACGTGCAATTTAAAGGCGTTTCAAGCCCTCGTCTTGTGAAGCTGACAATCTCTTTTCCACACGGCCACATGCAGCGTTGCAAAAACGAATTAAACAATGAAACTGAAGCTGGTTATTACCAAGTGTGACAATTCAATTGACGGTATTATGTGCGCTTGAACACGAGCCATCCACCATGACCCAATTTACCAATGCGAGAGTTTGTCTATTACTGAGAGTCTGCGCAACCACTGGGTTGGTGAATTAAATTCTAATGACAGTCGCAATATAATCCGTCACTGTTATGATTATATTATCTACTTCTATTAGGTGAGGAACTTTCATGTGACATTTATGATACATTTAAAAAAAAAAAACTGCAATGTTTCTTTGACAACATCCTTTCCGTTTGACTGCTGTGACGTGTTGTTGAGTGTCGTAGTAGCAAAATGGCGAGCTAATCTTGAGGGAATGCAGAGTCGGAAACTTTCAAAATGAATTAATCAATGTCTAATGATTGAATTGTCAAGAATCTCCCAGGGCACATGCAACGTACAGCTGGGAGGATGTGTATTGACTTCAGAAAAAGGTCAAACGTTGCATCATGAGCTATAAAGAAATGATGACAAGATTGGGATGAGAATCATGAGTCATCTTTTTTTTTTTTAAAGGAACAATTTTCAATATGATTATCCTATTAAATATTATGGACATGTGACATTTTAATTGTTTGTATTCTAATAGATTGCTTGCGTCTCTGGAGTGCATTTTTGTCCATCCGTCCATTTTCTTTCACTTCTCCGTGGTCGTAGTGTGAGGAGGCGTTTGCATTGTCGCGCAGCATTGTTGGATGCGAAGTAGCACACAGGACCGGAATAAATGTGCAATCTTAATATACTTTATGATAAATGATAATGTTGGATCAACTTCATCATCATCAGACATCATTTTCGCAATTAAGACACTCAAGCCAGATGTTCACTTTTTGTAATCATTTTGACAGATGGCACATTTGCGGGCCTAGTTCTCTCTAAAGTGTGTTTTTGCCTGTTTTGTGTATTTTTTTCTGTTTATTATTATTGTTGTTGTCAGATATATATGTGAAAAAGCAAAAAAAAAACATTGTTTTTAAAAAAAAAAGTGTCTTCTTGTTCAGTTCCATCAACAAACAGATCTCGAAGTATGTATGAATTTTTTGTCACGGTAAACTCGTGCCACGATTAGCGATTGACCTCACCTTTTTCTTTTATTAAATGCAACTTTTTAGGGCTGCTGAAGGACTGCGCAACTAAAGTTATTTCCCGCAGATGTTGCAAAAGCACTGCTAAACATAATGGAGTGTGAAATTGAACTACATCGGTGAGTAGTGTGAAGGAATGAATGAACGGATGGACTTAATTAGTCTTATGACTACGCACAAAAAATGACTGTAGAGGTTGTCGGCCTTGAACCAAAAAACAATATTTTGTTTTTAAACCCTCAATGACATCCACAGTTATTATGACCATCAAAGTACATGACATGAAAGTATGGTGAGGTCTACAAAGACCAAAAAAGATCGACTGTTTCAATGGCTACAAAGACTTTCTCCAGGGATGTGCTTTTTGTTGAGGGCTATGCTTCTGCTTTCCTCGAAACATTAAAAAGGTCCCCGATCTCCCAAAAAAAAAAAAGAAGAAAGAAAGCAGCATCAGGGAGAGGGATGAAAGACGCAAACAAGTGCAACAGGAACTTTAGAGGATTTTAAGACAGGCTAAAGCAGTCGTGTCCAAACTACGGTCTGGGGGTCATTTGCGGCCCGCCATCCATTTTTCAGCGGCCCACAGGATATTTAATAACATTTGACATGTCTCGCAAGGCTAAAAAAAAAAATCTACTAATTAATTGATTTGTATAGTGTAGTGCTAGTCGAAATGTGTAAAGATACAAATAAACAATTTATGAGTAAAACAATGACTTCAAAACAATGTGGTGAATAAAGATTGAGTTTTAGAAGCGATAATACTTTTATGAAGCAATTATGGCAATGATCCTCAAGTAACTCTTTTTAAGAATGCGTAGCTTTTCAATGCAGGGGTGGATTTGTACTTAGACATAGTTTATTACTGCTAAGGAAAAGAAGAAAATGTGTATTCTTTGTTCCTCCTGGATCACCACTCGTCCAATTGGCGCCTTTTCTTGTTTTCACATAACTATCTCGTAAATTCTTCCCACTCTGAATGGATGGATTGATATTGCTGTTTACAAGCTCATTACAAAATGTAGCTGTGCTAATGAGCCCGAAAGCGGCAGTAATCAGACGACGCTGACATACAAGTGACCCCCAAAGACATTAGCATGGATTGATATTTTTCACCTCCACAATGTCGTTATTAGAGCTGTGGAATTGGTGGACGTTTTATAGGTTGAACACATTTCCCACATTAACTTAATTGTTTTACATGGTCAGTATTAGCAGACCCGGTGCCGCCAATTATTAATACCCCATAGTGAGTACTTACATGACTTTTGCTCCATATTTTTGATGAGACTATCTACTGTACTCTATTCACAGCGATGCCGCACGAAGTTAGTAGTCTTGAACGGCACCCACAGCAGCACCGGCTGGCAATTAGTACCACAGACATTTACAGTACACAGATATAAGACACCGCCATGAGTTACTACGGATTAGTACGTCAATATCGCAGCCATATTGGATGTGGCGAGCGGTAGCGACCTATCCTACGTCCTATCCGAAAGGTTAGTTAACAGAACTGTGTGGCAGGGCCTTAATGTTGTTGAACTGTGACCGTTAAAACTATTTGCGAAAGTTTGGCAGACATCTTTGCAACCTTGACCGAAACCTGACAGCCAACACTCAGTGAGATGCCACATTAGCCACCTTTTCCAGACTATAAGGCACAACTATTTATAACCCGCAGCAACTCTTTTTGAAAAAAATAAAAAATAAATAAACAATATACAAGCCGCACCAGTCCATGTCGATGAGGTCTTCCCCCATCAGCATGTCCACCAGCAGGAATGGCTCATTAGAGTGACAACCTCCACAAATGCAGCGGTGAGAGGTGGCACATCGCTGACATTTCTCAAACCTTAAGAGGTCAATCTCATCTCTGAAGAAGAAAAATTCGCCCGAGGTTTGTAAAGTATAGCGCTGGTAATTGACACATGCAGATTCATTCCATTGAGTTGCGAATTTGCATCCAAAGTTGCTGACCTGGTGGAGACAGACGGGTTCGTTTGGAGACCACCAACTTGAACACTTGCAATGTCGAAAGGCCTGTCATTGAATATAAACGTAAGAAATGAATCAGAGGGGAAAAGTCATTGAAGCAAGTCTGCCATCTTCCTCTTGCTGTCTTCAACGCTCTTGGAGTAAACAACTCTGGAAATCAGCACAAGGATCAAAAGCCACAGACGCATTTCCTGACTCAAACTGTTCCTGCGGATGTCTAAACTGATCAATACAGAAGGAACAAGAGTGCAAAATGCTTCCGGAATACCTTTAGACTTTTTTTTTTTTTGTTCAGAGTAGTTTTCACGTAAGGATCAGATCTCATACTTGTCGGTGTATGTCAGTTTAAAAACGACTTACAGTAAGTATAGCCATACTGCTGGTCATTTTATAGTTTATTTTGCTGTGACACATTTGTATTTTTCAAGGAAAATTAGATTTTTTTTTCGGCTTTACGACCCTATAAAGTGAAATCAGACATTTGCTTTTTAATACATGACACATATTTATGGATAATTGTTTAAAAACATAAGAAAAAAAGGGAGCACTCAATTGCTGTAGTTGTTTTTCACCACTTCAGTTTTCGTGGCCCAGTGATGACCCTTATTATTATTATTATAATTACCATTATTATTATAAAAAGTCCTACTTGACAGCCAGAGTGTGGACCGGAGTTTTGGGCTATACTGAACTATACATTTCAGATTTAAAAAATCCATACTTTTTCCACTCCCAAATTTCCAGATTTATAAATAATTTGTGTCATTTCAGCAACTACCGTCGATGAATTCTGCGACTTCATGTGCAGTTCTGTTGCCAAATCATTGTCAGATTTAATGCCCGACAAGTTATCAGGGATTAATAGGTGACGTGGCGGCGTGAACTGACGGATGACGGCTGCCTCTGCAAAGTCCAATCATCCCTGATAATTGTACACCTTGAAGGTCAATAACACGCTCAAAGCATGTTTGCTTGCCAGCAAAAGTAATCGTCACATTTATGTGATGGTTGACACAAAGTGTCAGGCTGGCTACGCTGTAATTTCTGAAGGTTTTTATTGACTGGGCAGCGGCAGTAAAATTGTTACAGGGTGTCTTTTGTGGTACGAGCAAGTAAAGCACAACTCCAGGCAAGAAAGAAAGGAAAAGGAATTTATTTGTTTGGCAAAATAAAAATTGGGCGAGCAAAATAATGGGAATAATTAGCAATAAAACAAGAGGAATGGGAATGACTGAACTAAAACGTAAGAGCAGGATTTTTTAAAAAATTATTTTATAATTATTAACAAACAAAACAAGTACCATTTCAATATGTGTTTTAACCTCAGCTAGTAAGTTTCTAAATACAGACATCCCAACCTGCCGGGGGGCGAATTGTATCCGCTTCCCTCTTCCATGCTTGTCTGCTTTCGTCCAGATCACTTCCTCGATCAGCATACACCAGGTAGCGAAATTGCCTTTCGGGTTTTTCTTATTTTCATTTTTATTTATTTTTTTCAGCTGCATCTGCCAGCATCTTTCTGTGAAAATTCACAGTAGTTCCACCACCATCACAAACCAGATGACGGGCAACTCAAGTTTTAGGACACAGTTGGATAACACCAGAGGCCCCTGAACCAAAAATATAAATTTCATACTAAAATGTCATTAATTACCTTTGGAAACTATGAACCACCACCGACTTGATTCCCCCCCCCACATATCGTTCAGGATCATGAAGTGCTTTAATGTGGAAAATTTTATTTCACAGCTCTTGTTTTAACATATTGAGAAACAATATGGAGTTGGACCAAGAATCCGCTATTTTATTCGCTGAGAAGTCAGAAACAAGAACAATGTTCACGTTTGAAAATTAGGCAGCATGGTAGTTTACAGGCTGAAACAACTTTCTCCATATTCCCTAAAATCGCATATAAAGTTAATAGAAGAAAATGGATGGATACTAAACCTCTTTTTTTTTGTGTGTGTGTAGGAATGTAAAGGGAAAATAAATAAATATAATAATAATAAAATAATAAATTAATAATAAAACATGCATTGTTTTACAAATTCTACAATTTTATTTAATTGTTCTGGTATAAAAGTGCATTTTGAAATTCATAGTTAATCGGAATTGCATTGTAGCGTTAAAAATACTATCGTTTAGCAATGCGTAGACAAAGCTCTGAAAAGTTGTATAAAACAAATTAAACATTTATAATTTAGCATGAAACATTTCATCATCACAAGATAAATCTATATATAAAAAAACCCGGCAATGTTTTTGTGAATCTGAAGACAATCAGTGCAGACTCAAAAAGAACTCTCCATCTTGAAGCCATTTTGGACTTTTTCATTGTTATCGTGCTCAGGACTGACGACGAGTTTCATTTCATGGCTCGTGGAAGACACCGGCACTTTGTTGATCTTGGCGAAACTCTGGCTAATGTCCATGAAGGTTTTATTTTTGGTTTCAGGTAGGATGATAAAGAGGTAGATTGCCGCCACCACGCAGAACCCCACAAACACCAAAAAGGCAAATGCCCCCAGGGCCTCCTAACAAAAAAAAACAAAAAACATCACACATGTTTTCCCATTGCAGATTAATCAATTAAGTGACAGGTTGAAATCACGGCAAGAAAAAAATAAGAGATCTAATTACATAACAAGCCTGACACACACACACACATTCCAACATATTTCAGGCTTGTGACAAACACAAAACGAAAGCTCACCTTTTAGACATACCCAACTCTGCCCTGACTGATTACCCGCTGCGAGAATTTATGATTAAAAAGGCTTGCTCATGTGTGCCGGTCTGACCCTGAGCGCGAGTGTGAAGGGCACAACATAATTGCAGCACTATGCACACACCTGCACTCAGTAACGGCGAGTCCAAAATAAGCCATGAAGAACTACTCACTCTTTGAGCGGTTATATCACTGCGGCTGTTCGTCCCTGACACACTTTCCCCATGTTGAGTGAATTTCATAAGAGCACTAAAAAAAAAAAAAAAACGTGCAAAAGGGCCTGACCCACTTTTCATGTGGCTCCTATGATGTAATGCTCATCTGCAAAGTTAGATGAATTAAAAAAAAAATAAATGCGGCCGTTCTGTCCCAGCTGTTCTGGGCCATCTTCAAACAGGACAACCTTGCCCCCACTCGGACTGCGGTGTCGGCTCATCTGGGCTGGTGCTGGAGCAGGCCCAACTGTGTGTGGAATCCACACAAAGACCCCAAATGGGATTGCCGAGCACAAGGGGAGAGTGCGACACAACTGTCTAGCACGGCACGTGCACGTGGGACGGAACAAGAAGAAAAACCTGACAGAATACAAGTGAGAACACCGAGACAAACGCAAACATTTTTTATTTTGTGTGCAGTCAAACTATTTGGTTTCTGGGGCAGCACTTAGTCATAATCTGTGGGTGAGGTGTACGCTGTCACTGCAGGGGATTATATGCATGTGAGAGGGGCTTTTATAGATTTGCCGACTGAAGGACAAGAATGAAGCGGCCAACAGATGACGGCGGCATCATCGCAAATGTCCGCACTGGGATGTTTTGGGGTTTTATGGATTATTATGTTTCTATCACATGCGCAGAGCCTGATAATTGCATCATAGTTTATGCAATACAACCATTAGAGACATGTCGACAAATATTGTTACAGATAATGAGTATGATGGCTAATCACACAAAACACTAATCACACTTGCGTCGCATTTTCATTGTGATTACATCATTTAATTGAGTTTTTCCCGTGAGCTGCAAATTAAACTGGAGATATGCTTCTAATCAAAACGTATTAAAAACGAGACGTGCATCGCCATAGATGAGCACAATGCGTCCTGATGGATCATTTCGCGATGATATCGGTGCATGAACATGAAAGGAAGTTGCTCATCGTCACATTCCCATTGGCAAAATTTATTACTTTACGTTTGTTCAAAACACAAACAGAAATGTGATCTTTTGTTCATCAAACCACACTATGTTTTAAAATGATGATGACAATTTTATTTTTGTGGTCTGACTCGATATAGTGGTGCAAATAAAAACGAGTCAACCTCTGGATTTTTGCATGAATTCCAGTACAGTGCCGTAGTTGCTTCACCTAGTGGACAAATTGGTGAATTACAGCAAAGCTCTTTGACGCACATAAAAATGTCAAAACTATTTTCGAATTAAAGAAGATGCGATTTATGGTTCATGGTAGAAATTGGAATATTATGAAGTGAGAACTTTTTTTTTTTTTAATTTACCTGCAAGCTGCTGACACTCACATCTGGCAGCTTTGTAATAATAGTGATGTTAGCATATCCTGCTGGTCCCAAGTGAGAAAAGTTATTTTCGTAGCACGAGAGCATGAGCACTGGGATGTTGTCTTATTGGTCTCTGTAACGTGCAAGCGTGTGTGTTCAAATATGGCGGCAGATTTTGTTTGCTCTTTATGTCCTCTATAAAAAAAGAAAGGCTTGTTAAGTGGACAGCCAAAGTCATTGGATAACATTTAATCCACCTATGTTGTAAATTTCTGGAATTTACAGTGCAATGTTTGCAATTATTGATAGTGGAGGTCCACTTAGTTGACTTGCGTAAATGTCAATGTGACTGTTCATCTATACAACGTACTAAATTCTTATCCCAAGACAAAGAGCTACTTTAAGAAATATAAGAATGGCTATTGAGAGGTTGTGATTTGACGTGGATAACTGTCAAAAATATTTAACTTGTCCAGATTTATGTATCTGGAATGCCAAACCAAAAGTCTTCATTCAAAGCAAAATTTTGGATGCACATATATTCAATTGAATTAAAATGAAATATTTTTTTTATGTTATCTGAGATTTCACTACCTGGCAAAGGGAATTCTTCCTAAATGTAGTTTGAGCATCAGCTAGAGAAGGTGAAAAAAAAAAATCAAATAAAAATTTTGATATCATAAGTGCAGTGATTCCACTTTGGGATAAAAATAAATGACATATAGTGCCAAAGCTCCGGATACAAACAGAAATATGAGGATTCAAAGCTATTCGCAGGCGCGATTTGTTATGAATGAATCCCTTTTTTCGGTTTATGTTCAAGCAGCAACGGGGATGTAGAGTTCAACGCATAACTTTTATGGAGGTGACAAAAATATGGCGATGCAGCAAGTCGCTTGGGGTCACATCAGAGGTGCCATTTGGTTTCTGATGTGATCTGTATGTCTGACAAAGCAAAATTTGACAAACTGTTTGGCCCAAAATGACTTTCACGCCTGAAGCGATTGCTCACCTTGGTCCTGTTTTCTTTCACGCTTGCCCCTTAATGCAATTTTCTAAAGGCATCGCATCATTTTTGCCGTGCGGAGGTTTCATCTATCAAATTGCGCACTCATCTCCACCGCATCCCTTTTCCTGCGCTTGATGACGTCACCCGTCCGCGTTGTTATCATCACGTTACATCTCTCTCCTCTGTCTCCCTCCTATCGGGACATGAAAGCGCGTTGGCTGCGAGCTTGTGATGCAAAGGTGTAACACATGGCCTGCCAACTGCGGTGTGATCACAGTTATGCCATCAGGACCTCGCGCAAGTCAGTCTGCCAGCGAACTCTCAAGTGTACTGCTGACAAATGAAGCAAGATGCATTGTGAATGGTTAAGTGCTTTAGGCTCACATGGAGGCAAATGCTGCAGCAAAATTAGCGGAGGAAATGTTTGTTGAAATACAGATGAAGTGGGAAGCAAGAATTAATTCACTGGACTTAATGAATAGTGTTGTTTTGGCGCTTGGTTTACAAGTCAAAAGATGACACGGCGCTGCGACTGAATTTAGGTTGTACATTTTCGGTTCATCTGAGGGTTGCAACGGAGAACAAAGGCTTATAAGATGTGGCATTGATTTGGCACGACTTTCACTCGGACTGAAAATAAAAGAGAAGCTTTAATGATTTGCGTTGTTATTTCTCAGAAAGTCAATTCACTTTAAAGACAGCAGGAACACATCAAGAAGAAGCTCGTCTTATTTTCACATACAGTAACGATGTATAGCGGTGCCTTGAGATACGACGTGACCGGTTCATCAAGATATGAGCTTTTCTTCGCCCGGTTTTTGGCTTTGATTTGCAAGCGCTACACGGTGGCAACAACCCATTTCACAACAAGCAGCAGCTCGGGATTTAATGAACAATTCCACAAAAAACACCACTCCCAGTTCAAGTTGAACTGTCAAACTGAGCATGAAACAAAAAAAAATTTTTTCACACAATGGCATTAGAAGTGCAAAACCGGCATGAGGCACGGTGTAAACATGCATCGTGGCAAGCGAGACTTAGTTTTGGTATTTTCAGAGACGCTCACAGCTCAGCGTGGTTAAAATGCATTTTGCGCCATTGTGGGCGTGAACACAACCGACTTCATTCGCCGCCAATCGAAGCGACACCTCTCTATTTAAAATCGACGTGGTGGAAGGAGGAACAAATTTCCGCCCTGATTGTATGCGTCCGTGTGTTCATGTTTTTAAGCTTTGGAGAGAGCAATGTACATTTTTCCACAAGGGTTGCACTTACTTCGTTGGATACTGAACCAAAGAACTGTCAACGGACGCGTGAGAAAAACTAGTTGAACTTTAGAAATGTTCAAACGAGACCAAGTCGACCCTTCAGCAGGGAAAAGTAAAGATTCGGTCGGGAGTGGTCATTACAAGCAGACAGATGCTACAGAGGGCAATAAAGGCGTTAAGAACTCGACTTTGAAATCAGCTCCATCTTATTATTTTCTGCCAGGGGGTGTAAACTTCTGAGACCAGCTGTACCCAGCGTCATGCTTTGGGGCTGCGATTTAGTTTTCTTTTCAGCTTTAATCGGGACCTTCGTCAAGGTGGAGGGAATTATGGACAGTTCCATCTGACATCTACTGGGAGATGCCCACCCTTGCAATCTGTCAGATCTGGAGCATTTTTGCCGGCAAGAATTTCCACATTAAGATGTGCCATAACGATTAGCGCTGTAACAATGTATGAATTTGAGATTCTTTTGAAAGCAGGTTATTGTTCATTCATAACTTTTTTTTCCCCCTTAAATGATGAAATTGTTATTTCAGTTGAGTTGGACAGGTAGTAGGTCACATTAATAGTGGAAAATGTTCAGGAATTATTTATCTGTCCGTTTTTATTTTCGCTCTATCACAAAAATCTGCCGTTGGATCAAGGGTGCATGTACTTTTTTTTTTTGCATAAATGTACATGTCCAATTCTTTATCATTAAGGTATGGTAGTACAGCACTTTCATGGTGTAGGGAAAAAGAAAACCAAAAAGAAAACGCACACAGATCCTACCACATCATTTGATGTTTATCTGGTTCGTGATCTGTGAAGGCTGCTGAATATGATTTCCTTTCTTATCACATCATTAAAATGTGTTCTGTTACCAAAGCAGCTTCATTCCTTATGCTTTTATGCTGATTTATTCACGTCAAAATTGTGCTTGTTTTCTTCTTGGACCTTTATTGTTATATAAGCATGATTAAAACTAAACATTATGAGATGAAATGAATATTGGAGCTAATGTTTCCACTGCACACTACCCAAAAGAGTAAAAGTAAAGACAGATTGGTTGCAGGAGAAATAACAATTCAGAATGGAGAAAAGAAAAAGGTGGATCATGTGTGCACAATATTGTGAGTAAGTAAAAGGGGTTGTGACATGTCACACCACACACAAAAAAAGCAATTCTTTACCAGGACGAAATATTGACAGCGACAAGCACATACTGTACATGCAACCAGCAATCCAGTGTGAACGCGTGAAAGCAGAATTGCAGCATGTCAGACCGCTTTTTTAAACACCGTTAGTCCTCCAGACAACCAGCAAAATATATTTTATCAGTCACGACAAAGCGTTGAAAACAAACAGTCCACCAGACCACAGCAGTCATCGCTAATGACTTTTTAATGTCCGACGTGATTGTTCCAGAGAAAAAGAGGCCAGTAGACAAAGTTCAACAACAAGTGCAGACCAAGAGTCTCTGTTGACTAGGAAGGGTTTCGAGGAGAGGATATGGAATATTTTGCAATCCTCGACTGGCACAACAAAGAAACTCACACTGTGATGCGGTTGCAAAACAGCGAGCAGCCACGGGGACAGGCAAACAGAGAGAAAGGAAGGAATGATGAATGTTGAATATTTTAAATATATATATATATATATATATATATATATATATATATATATGAGAAAACGATCAAAATTTTGATATAAAAGTGGAGGCCCATTAAGCATTCACACGTTTAATGTAATTAATTTAACTCAGCAGGCCTGCTTCGTCGTGTGTTGTTCAATTGTGGAGACTGGAATGTTGAATAAAATATGTGCAGTGTATCTTGCTATCGTCTACCTGAAGTGAGCCACCTAAAAGGTTGAAGTGAGCTGTCGGAGAAGACCGGGTAAACTTAACCTGATGAAATACGTAAATATGTCTGGCAACCTGTGGCACGTCGCTCTTGTTGCCTAGCAACTACGAAAAGCGGTTGAAGAGTGGGACAGCACGTATATAACCTGTGTGAATTTTAAGAGATTCTACTTTGGTAGAAGACTCTGTGTGACTTTAGGAACAAAAGTAAAAATAGAGAAATATCAAATGGTTTATGAACACATTTGTTAAGTCATATATCGAGGCACATTTACGCTGCGGAGCTGTGTTGTGTGTTTTGTGAGTGGTCCTTTATATGCTCGTTTGTAACTGGGAAACTCCAGGGACTCTCCTTTGCATATTCGGAGACAGCGCAACATAAAAACTGGCGCGTTTCTCGCCGGAACCTATTCTGGCTTTGTTTGGCAACTCCTTGCATGCGGTTGATTCGAAAACCCTTGAAGACAGTCGTTGTCGTTTCCACCTAGTTGGAGAGATGACTCATACGCACGCCTTAAGTTGAAACCTCCTCAACCTCCTTCTCATGTTAGATAGATCAAGGAGGCACTGCTCTCCAGCAAACTCGACAAACTCCATTTTTTTTTTCCTCAATGGCTTCGTGAGCATATTCGAAGAGACTCGGCCACTTCTTCCAAGTCATCTTTGCTTGACGTTAACGTCTGGTCCTCATTCCTTTTAATTATTAATTCATTAAGTCATTAATTTCTTGTTTGTGATCTTGTGCTGCTGCCGTCATATATGTTTTTTTTTTTTTATCTCATTGATATTGTGTTTGTAGAATGAAACTGAATAATTTATCAATAAGGTCAGCGACATGATGGGCAAAATCATTTTCAGCTGCAGGTTTCAAATGATGTCACAGCAGCACAAGTAGCGCGTTGCCTGCTAATCGAGCGGGCTACTGAATTGTGTCGGCTGAGAGATTATGAAGCGTGGTAGATTTAATCTCTGTTTACACCATACATGAGATGGAAAACACACACACACACACACACATATATATATATAAATGTCGCTTAAGGCATGACTTGGTGGCCGAACATTGGGCTGGCTTTGCCATAATTTTCCAGGCTGATAATGGCAAGCTGACTTCCATCACTGTGTTTTCAAAATTTTTTGTTCTTGATTTTTAATCTTACTTGACTTGGTCTTGAACATACTAGTTCAGAGATTTCGGGATTCAACAAACGTGGTGGTCATTAAGACCAGGTGTGGCCAGTGAAACTGAATTAAAAATTGTCATTCGTAATAGTCAAGCGGAGAATGAACAATTCACGGCATTCATATTCTAAATAATTCATTTGTATTCATTTGAATTGTGCGTAGAATTTTTGATGCTATTATAAGATTAGTGAGAGATTAGGGCACTGGAAGAACAGAGATTTTTTTCTGAGACTAAAGACATACTTCGACGATGTAAAAAAAAAAATACATCAAAATTGTTTTGTCACACTTGTGAGTAATGACACAGACTGTTTACAATAAATCAATGACACATGGCTGTGACGACAAGTGAAGAGATGGAGTGCTATCTCAAATTGTACCTTCCTGTCACCAGCGCAAAGCGAGCAATAAACTTCTTTAATTACATGCAGTCTCTCCGCGCTTTGTGTTTTTCACTTATGTCAGGTTAGTTCTGCTATTTCTACGAAAAAAAAAAAAGGCTAATAAAATCAATCTGATCCCAGCATGTTTACAAAGCTGCCGGTACATTTTGTATTATCCATCCTTTTGTTAATGAAACTTTAATTACACTCATCAGGGGGGAGAGGCTCAACACGTTTCTTTTCAGCACCCTATCGTACTTTAAATATGGTTATGGCTTTTCAGCGTGCTGCCTCGTTGCCTTTTAAGTTGAACTTTCCAGATCAAACTTTGACTGTAAAATGGATTTCTCGGGAATGTTTAACTTCAACAAAGCTTCACATATGAATAACACATGTTGATCTAGAGTCTCATATTTAGATCTAATTTGATTATTACGTTTTGAATAAAAAACGGGAACAAAAATTTTTGCGGCTAATACAACGATGCGGCTTTTCTGTGGATTTTTCTTTCACCGGTAGGGGGCGCTCTACAGTTCAGAAAATACGCTAAATAAATCACAATTTTTTTTTTTCTCTTGGGTCTGTTCTGTTTTAATTAGCAAAGTTGTTGCCGTGTTAAAAGGCACTGTTTTAACAATCTGTTTAGGTACCTTTATGTGCATTTGCAGCACAAAATTGTTCTGTACATGCACTAAACAATTTTTTTTCAACAAAGAAAACTGCGGCTAGAATATCTTCTTTTTTTTTTAAAGTTACTGCGGCTAATATGCGGGTGCGCATTACGGCCTGGAAAGTATGGTATTTGTGGAAAATAGGGACGAGTTTCAATAAACAAAATGGGTCGGCATCAACAAGTTGCTTCATCTTCTTTTCTTTTACTCTCAATTCGAAAAGCAAAATATACTGGAACTGCATCGTCAACATCCAACATGAAAAGCGGATCCCACCTAGTGGCAGAATAAATCTATGCACATTTTGCCAAACAAATGAAAGACTTTAAGTTTGAGAGATGAAAGTAGAAGGTTGTACTATTTATTCGGACAGTTTCCGAGTTATTAGTTATTATTATTATTATAGTAGCGCGAGGAACCTATTTTCACCGGGAATGGTCTTACCTGTATAAAAGGAAACAAGAGACCAACCGCAAAGTTGGACAGCCAGTTCACAATCCCCGCAATCATGAACGCGGCAGGCCGGTAGGATTGCTCAAAGAGTTCCCCGGTGAGGACAAATGGGATGCCTCCTATCAAAGAAGAGAAGAATGTCAACGGTTATCAACTGTTGCTGTGAGACCACAAGCGGTAAAAGGGAAAGTAACAAGTCATTTCGGTTCTCTTCGACTTGGCTTAATTGCTGCTGAATGTAAACAAGGGGGGGGGAAAAGATCTGCATCCCATTAACAAAACTAACAGAGTCCACTGGGGATCCATTTTAAATGTGCTGCAGAATTTGTTAAACAGTGTTAGCGGACCTGCTTCGCCTGATTATTATAATTTTTTTTTAATCATCCAGACTGCTGAGTGACTCACTTGCAAACTTTTATTCGCTTCCAGTTTTTGATTAAAGGTAAAACTTTGTCAAGGTAAAGGAGGAATAATCTTCAAGTCATTTGCTTGACCTGAACACTTGAAGTGAAAGCCATAATAACAATCATCAACATCATTTCATTTGGAAGAACCTTCCAGAACACACAAAGGACCTGTGCTCCTAAACAACATGAGCAAAGTAAAATCAATGCAAAAAAAAAAAAGACTGGGTGGAGTATAAAATCCCAAACAAATGTTTCAAGGTTGTTTTTGAGAGTGATTATTGCATGACTTAGAAGTGAGTTCCAGAGAAGTAAAGCACATTCACAGAATATTCTGCTCACCACCGTGCAGTGATGGGCAGGCCAGCCCGAGCAAGTGCGGTGCAGTGAAGAGGATGACTGATGGGGGTGAAAGAGCAGCAGGGATTTGCATGGCAGTAAAGCCAAAGTGATGGATTCTTGTAATGACCTGAGTAACTAGAATTCGGAAC
Organism: Idiotropiscis lumnitzeri; assembly: GCF_059441095.1. NCBI lineage: Eukaryota > Metazoa > Chordata > Actinopteri > Syngnathiformes > Syngnathidae > Idiotropiscis > Idiotropiscis lumnitzeri. The sequence goes on from NC_142401.1 coordinate 5,049,178, forward strand.
CAGCTGCAGTTTAAGGAGAGACTTATTAGACCGAGCGAAATGAGGGGAATTGCAATATTTGATCGGAGAAGTGGCCAGGCTGCGAACGAGGAAGGCAGCGGAACACGGAGGGAGGCATGAACGAAGGTGATTAAAAATTGGGGGAAATGGAAACATGTCAACCATGTGATGATATTTGCGTGAACTTGATTCCATAGCGCGATGTCAAGGATGACACCGAGACTCAGAGGGGGAAAGCGGAGGAATTGTCGACAGCAAATGGAGAAAATTCAAGTTTTGATTTGGAACCAGCTTGAAAATATAAAAAAAAAAAGTCATTTGCAGTGGGATGGTCTGCAGGGCGAAAAGGGCATTTGGGGTTGGGCGTCGTCCACCGCTCAGTCGTTAGAGGAAGATAATGCCGACGGGAATGAGATCTATGATGAAGAGGAGAGAAGGGGCTGGGGAAAGAATTTGAAATGAGTGCAAAAACTACAAACAAGCAACAACTCAAGCTTACTCCACTGAAAGCCTGGCAGAACCCCCCCCCCCAAAAAAAAAAAAAAACGCAATTTAGAAGAAAGTCATCAGTTAGCTCGTCACTTCCAGTATCCCTTCATCCTTTCATTTGTCTCCGACTATCCCCGTTTGGGGTCACAAATGAGCAATCACATTTTCCAAACTACTGCAGAATCTTCCACTTGAGCTTCTGAAGAACTCTTCAAAAAGTTGTTTCTGCTCCCTCAGTTTAAAAAACGTTTGCCTCTGTTGGGGGTGAAATGAATGCTTTCTGAATTATTTTTATCGGAAGCATGCACTCAACATGAGCCAACTGCCTTTGCTAGTGGTGCTTTGGGTATGACAGATGCTTTGGCGAATGCTTTGCATTTTTTGTCGATTTCTCAGTCAGTGTAACAAAATGTAATAATGCTCTTACGTCAAATACTGTCATTTGTATCTCACTGGTCATAGACGCCGACATTTCAAATAAAGATTTTTATTCCCAGCTATCACAGAGACGGTAACGCTACTATAAATTGTGTCTTATCTGGGTCCGGTTTTATCAGTCGATCTTTAAATACGCTGCAGCCTGAAAAGAAAAATGTTTAGTGTGGAGTAAGAATGCACATGAAAAATAGTTTCTTGTATTAAATTTCGGGATAAAATGCATTACATCATCCAGTCACTATCTATACCGTGTGTTTTGTTCAAGATCACTCGTAGGCTAAAGTCTAAGACTTGCAAGGAACGGCCAGGAAGACATGAAGTGATAAGCTGTCAATCAAAAAAAGGCTTTTACGGAAAGTATTCCTATTAAGCTAGAAGCATGGAATAGTGCAAAAGTGCTTCGGTGAAATGAAGAAGGGCAAACAGTGGTCCAACCCACCATTGGATTCGTATTTATCGTAATCAATAAATTATTAGCAGAATTTCAACAATGATTAACAACATTCGTCTCTATTGCGCAATATTCTCATCGTCGTCTCTATTGCGAATTAAATGAGGCTGTTGCTATTTAGCAGCCGAACCATCCAAACAAAAGCACTTTTTCTACTCAATGGTGGTCGTTGGTTGTCACAAAATATTCGACGACAGCTAACACTCCGCAAACCTCATATCGCTCCCGACCAGCTTTTGCCACAGATTTCCTGCTTATGATGACACACGTATCGTATTCAGATAAGGGGCACTTTACCTGGTTTCAACCCCCCCCCCCTCCTCCGGCCCCGCCAGCTCCCTATTGTTAGTTATCAAGTGCTTCAGGCTGTTAATAAAAAAAATTAAAAAAATCACCAGAGAGATTAACACAACTCATTTAATAGAGTCAAATCTCACTCTTATAATCGTGCATCAGCATTCCGACTAGGTCCTACTAAATCATTGCTTCCTGAAATTGTCTATTTTATTTTATTCAAATTGTGAACGTGCCAGATTATAGGTGTGAAATTAAAACTCCTTCAGAACTGGTTTGGAGTGGGTGATAAAGCCATCAGAAGTGCAAATATGTAATCGTATCAAGAACACACGGCTGAATTTGGATGTTAAAAAAAAAAAAAAAACGGCAAGCCCCTAGTTTGAATTGAAAATTAAAAGCTCTTTTCTGAGCCCATATTTGGCCAATTAAACGTAAAATCCAAATGGAAGCCACGTAGCAGAGTTGAGATAAGCTCATCTGGCCTGCCGTTGAGAAATTCTGGATTTAACGCTTGCCTAAGGCCCAACTGTGTGGAATTTGCATGAAGTTTGTCTATATCTGCCAAGAGATTGAGTCTCCATTTTAGCCGCAAGCCCAACAGGTTAGGTGGTGCGGAAAATGGATGGATGGATGCAACTGATTTCTCTAACATGCCATTTCATAAAGTTTTGGGGAAATCGGTTGTGTGCGTACACCTTCTAACTAACACTTTACTATTTACATTTTCTAATTACCCACAACCCAAACGCCTATCATTGAAAGTCTGTTTAAATACAACTTAGACACTTGCGCCCGTACTTTTCAGAAAACACTTATTGTCTCTACAAAAAAAAAAAAGGAGAACAAATAAAAGAACATCCAATGACTCTCAGGTTAATCCTCCAGGTGACATGGCATGCATGAGCCCAATTCTCCACCTGCATCCATTATTTCAGAGCTTTGTCGACGCTCTACTGGGACGTGGAAAAGAAGGTCAGAGATACCGCCAGAATGGTTCTTTCAGAGTCGGGATAGGGTCTGCTTCAGATAATTGTGGAGGAGGGAATAAAAAAAAATAAAAAAAACATCTGGCATGGTGTACAGCATGAAGGGGGGGTCATACAATTGGGGCTGAGGTCTAAAAATATCCTGCATGCTTAAATGATTGGCAAAATATCTAAATCGAGTGCATTTAGAATCTCACGTCATGAGGACTTTTGTGTCCGACAGTCAATATGGTGAAATTCCTCAACCCTGGTTTCTAAATTATTCATTCATGAGACGGCAAGGAAGATGCCACATTCTTTCCGGGGTGTGATGCATTTAAATTATCTGGTCAGTATTCCACTTGCAGCTACTTTGCCAAGGATTTCAGATGCAGTCAACAAAACGACCCGCGAGCTGCCCGAGTAAGCAAAAGAGGTTTTAAAACGGAAAACTGCAACATTCGGACGTCAAATAAACGCGAGCCACTAAAAAGGCACAAAAAGAGACTCTGTGCTGGCGAATGCCTTGACATGTTCTTGATAAGACGGGGATTGATGAGAAACCATTTTTACATCGCGGTCAACAGAAAAACGCGGTTGGTTAACCTGCTGATGGCCGCTTGGACTGTTGAATAAAAAGAACAGCCTTGAAGCTGCAGGTAGCAAATAACCACAAGGGTGTTAAATACGCCTCCCTTAAAATCGGGTGATAAAAAGCCTAAGGATGTCTGGCTCGGTATTTTGGAGCGTGTTTGTGGGGAGCACAGAGCCTGCAGTCACTCTAGAATTGGAATTAAAGCGCCACCTCCGAGGTGACCTTCACTATGAGCGCCTGTAAATTCTCCGGGAGAGCTAGCATGGGTGCGAGACAACATAGCAATTAATCTCTCAAAGTGTTTGAAAATGGAAATGGCAGAGCAGCTATAGAAAATATTTGGAGGGTAAATTGTACTAATGAGTGTTTCTTTTTTCTATTGTTCATGCACATGAATAAAACATGAGGATTCGTTAATGCAAACACAATTTACACACTTAGACAGCCAGTGCGGATCTCCACAAAGACCGACTGTATAAATTTGTCACACGCATAAGAAATTACAGAGCAGCTTTGACTGTGATTTTCTTCTATTACTGTACGTTGTGAGTTTTTACAATTATAAAGCGCTTCCCCGCTCGGGAATTTAGAAGCCACATTTTTCCTGCTGGATTTGAACAAAAAAAAAATCATTCACGTCAGGTCATATGAAGGAGCAAACACATTTACAATATTGCATGCAAATGCCGTGAATAATGTAGATAATATAAGCAGTCATGTTCTTTTTGTCCCCCCCCACACACACACACACCAAAAAGACACACCTGCTGACTGACATAGACGAGCATGAAATTGATCTAAAAAAGGACAGAATACACGTCTGCAAGCTAATGAGGAAGCAACCAAAGAAAATAAATCTTTGATCAGAAGAGGTCAAATATGTAGCAGGGCGGAAAATAGAATACATTTTCTTTTTGTTTGTTAAAAGCAAAATGGGGTATAAACACATTCCAGATCAAGACTATAGGAGAAGCACAAAAAGGAATATTTTAGCACTCTCGGGTATTTACTGTCGCTTAAACAGTTTTTTGTCAGTGATTAAGTCCTTAAGAAAATCTGCAGGTAAATTGTACTGTTGTGATGCTGGAAATGGCACCACTGCAACACGTCCATCCTTACATCTTCTATTCCACACACACGCTGTTTGTTACTCTCTTCATTTCTAAAGTCATTTTAATTAAATCTTACAATAATGATCACCGCACATCATTAACATTCACCTTGGCCGGGGTTCACTCCACACACACATTTCTATCATTTCATATATTACCGACGTTGGTCTTAAAAGACATAACGCCTTCGTCAAGGTGATTCAAATAAAAGTTGTTTTGAACGTTTGCATCGTCAGGCTTTGCTTTAATTTAATATTCCAACGAGAAACATCAGTGTCTACTTCTCTAATGTAATGTTTTATGTCTATGAGCAAGTCTTCTTTTTCTTTTTATTGCTATGATTGTAATTACAGTAAGTATTCCCACCTGCGGACCTCTGTCAAACGGAAATTCCCTCACCCGAGGAAAAAGGAAAAAAAACGCATGTATTACATTTTCACTCCTATATTCCTATTCGATTCCTCACAACGGAAATTCCGATATCCGGAACCCGGAAGTCATTGCAAAGCCCGCGGTAGCGCAAACCTAAGCATTTCCCGCTCCATACAACGGAAAAACTTTGACCTGCTCCGCCATTATCGGATCCAAAGCGGCGACATGTAAATGATTTCTTTGGCATGACTTTTACTAAAATTGCGAAAGATTTAAAATCCCTTCATTTACGTTTACGTCTGTAGATCATGGCATCCAAACGAAGAAGAACGGTAATGCCCGCGGAAGAGAGAGTGAAATGCATCCGAATAAGAGAAGCGGGATACAAAGTGAAAAGGAAAAAAAAAAACAAGGAATCGATTCTGGCACAGTATGATTCCGGCATTTCTACCTGCTACGAGGCTTGACGGACGAAGTTCAGCGGCGTAAACGAACGTGTCTTGGAATGCTTTAACTGTAGTCCTGCTAAAAGCCTCCCGCTAACTGGACCGCTAATTAGAGAGAAGGCTAGCTCAATAGCGCCATCTATGGGCACAGAGGACTTCGAAGCTTCAAAAGTTGCCCGACGAGAGTTGGATTTTGCGGAGGAGCCGTTTCTTGTGGTGAGTGCATAGTGGAACATTTATTAGCGTTTTTGAAGAATTTTAGGGCAATTTAATCGCCCCCTCAATGAGCATTAGTCATACACTTATTTCCGTTACTGCTGGAGGTGGTGCGGTCCCTGGCCCCCACGAATAGCGGGGTCCACTGTAGGTATGAATTCATAAATTGTCTTACGGCAGCTAACAACGTTTAATCATAACAAATTTATTCTCTCTATGGATATTCAGATGGGAAGATATTTTATGTCTTTTTTTTCTCAGCTGCTTTCACCTCATGTCATATGTGACATCTGGGATGACTTCATATGACTGATTTATCTTCTCTTTGAAAACAGTTAGCGGTGAAAGTATTTCATGAATAATTTTTTAGTCATGTTCGCTGAGAATTTATGCTACAAAAGCTCTGACTGTTAAGTTGCCCAACATCTTAGAATAACAAGCATGTTATTAACTAAATCTGCAACCGCCATCGAATGGGGGAAAGAAAAATATTTTGATTACATAGTTGTTCTTTGATGTGCTGATATGTCGGGTAAAACGGGTTCACTATATCCTGACGGAGTGTGCGGAGATTCACAGAGACAAGCTGTGCATGATGATACAGTAGATGGCTTTCACAGACAACACATTTATCATCTGAACACTGTGAGTGGGTAATTACTGTAGCGTAACTGCAATTTTTATTCAGTTGGTCATTCATCCATTTTCACTTTGGACGGCCAATGGCATTCCACGGAAGTCGTGGCTATTTAAATGTCATCTTATTGCAGATGCGTGCACATTTGGCTCCACAGTCGATGTGTGTGTTCGCCTTTACCGAATGTATTCTTTTTCTGGTGCTTCTGGCTGATGTTTTGGAGCGTGTCAACTTTTGCTGTCGTGTCGATGGTCCTCCATTTGTACATGAGTTATATCAGCGTGAATGCAAGGAGGTGGAATCGTTTTGAAAATGGTCACCAAGCCCGTCCCGGATGAACGGGCTGTCAATACGCACCTCTTCTTTTCTTGGAATTGTTGATTTGCACGGAACCACTATGGGTTTGGTTGCTTTCCTCTCTCTTTTAATACATGCACGCCAAATCCTTGCCCAAGGATGTCTCATTTCATTGGTCTGCTTAAATGAGTAAAACAAGCACCCAAATGTACGTATAAATACGTCTATGGGAGGCTGGGACTACGTTTTTCAAAGCATATATGTATGTCTTATGGATTGAACGAGTTTAAACAACTTTTACCAAACACCTGCCTGCCGTAGATAACTCCTTAATATATCTGACATTACACACATTAAAACTGGTTATGATAAAAAGAGAAAATCATGGGAAATCAAAAGAAAAATCTGCTGTGCGCAACACAAGTATGAAAACATTTTGATAAAATAAATGGTTGAGACTTCTTTGGCAGGAATAACCTTGTTTAATGTCACTCCCCATGATTTCCCTGACGATAATTCAAAGAATGCTGAAAATGTGTCCTGCAGCTATTTCTGTTCAAACTCAACACAACTGTTAGTGCGTGAATGCGATCTTTGGCTGAAGAAGAGAACCGGGCCGCCCGAGAACTCACAACTCGGAATGGATTTGCATACATTTAGACGAGAACATTGGGAGTGCTGGCACATATGTTGATCACCTCTAAAATGGGCAACATCACAATAGTAAATTAATGATGATAAACGAGAGCATGCCTATCCTGGAAAGACCAGAGTGGGGAGAGAGCATATGGAGAGCGAATGAATATCCAAATTGAACAAAATGAGCAAAACAAACGTGCCTAAAAGGCTGTGAAAAATAATGATAATATGGAGGGAGATCATGCTGCGGGCGTGCGCAAAGCATTGCAGTCGGCTCAATTTGGATGTCCTTGACATGTATGAACAATTGTCTTGTTCTTTCTCAGTGGTTGAAAAGTTTTTTAATAGGGATGGGTACCAAAGTCTGTACTTTTTTTGTGATCGACCGATTTAGGTTTGGACTACAAAGTTTTTATGCGCATGAAATCAAACTGTGCTGCTTTTCGATAGATAGAAAAAAAAAAATTTTTTACTGAAGGTTGTGAAGGAAAAAGTCATTTTGAAGACACAAGCGTCGATGCTCTGCAGGGAGGAGCATGAACACATGCAGTATGTCTTGAAAAATCAAAGATTGTTGTTGTCAGATAAAAAAAAAAATGTCAGAGCATATCTGTCACTTTTAAAAAATAATCCGAATTTATCCCTTGTGTACCCTACAGCCAGAAAAGGGGGCTACATAAACAGTCCACCATATACCCTAAAACTTGACCTCCAAACCATTTTTGTTTTTCAGCCGTCTCTATGGTGACAGCTGAACAAATGACTAGCTCCGAGGGTCCATAGCACGAGTCCCATTTAGAGCCCCGCAGCAGTGAGAGGACCCAATTAACTAGCCTCCCTCAAACTGGACCTTCAACTGGAGTCACCGAGGGAACGCTAACAGCCGAATGACACACACTTTATCAAGGTGTGTGGTATAAATACTCATACAGGAGTAAAATATACATCCAAACTTTTTAATGACATTGCTTTTATCATTCCTATAGGCTAGATTTTTTTTAGGTTTATAGGAAGGTTTCAAATTGAATTTAGTGTATGCTCAATCTCCAGGAAAAATGTAAAAAAAAACAAAAACCCGCTGCTTATTGCTGTTTACTTGCATCATCTATGTGATGTCACCCGCAGGAGTCATTCAACAAAAAGAATAAGAATATCGCTTCAGTAAATATGCAGGATTTTTAATTATTTCATTAAAGCGGAAGTCATGTCAAACAACTAAATTTATTGTTGCATAGAAAATATTGCAAAGATTTATTTTATTATTATATATTTTATTATTATTTATATACACACAATTATAAAATCCTTTTATCCACAGCAGGGAGAGAAAAGTGTGGCCAGTTGCTTATTTAAAACATATTACAACTCTAATTTCCCGTGTTGTCAACGAGCATCATGTCAGACAAGTGAGGATTAATGTCAAAGAAGCTTCAAATGCAAACCTGCGCGGAATTCTAAATTTGGTTCAAAGAAAGGTTCAGACGACAAAAAAAAAAAAAACCTTTCCTGACATATCTTTGTGTTATTATTTGCTTTCAAGAATCAGTGCAACTATTACCTCCATGGAAGAACATTGTAGCAATTGTGGCTCATCATTCATTTGTTCAAAATCTCAAAGCACAATTAGGATCATCCGTTGTGTGAATATCCAAATAATATATGAATAGCGGTATCAGTAAATAACTGTAGCACAATCTGCACATTTGTTAAACCAAGTCATTTAAAAGAAAGAAGAGGCGAGATTATCAAACTAAAATCATACCTGGCCCAGAGCAGAAGGACGCAATCACTGCCAGTATGCAGACATAACTGAGGTACGGCATCCATGACACACTGTCCTAGCAAGACAAAAGGAACGTGGTGCCACTTTCAACATTCGTTCAGCAAACTGAAAACCCTTACGACGTGAAATATTTATTGATATTTGACCACTGCTCTGAATGTTACAACTGTGCAACTTTACTTTCAACATTAATTCTAGTACCCCAGTGGATGAATCTATTCAAAGGGTACTTAGATATTAGAAATGTCAACCCTGGATAAAATAGTGCATAATAAAATGTGTAGTAACACGTTTATTATTATTTTATTACTAGTTTTTCGTTTTGTGGAGTTACTGATAATTCAGTGGTTCACTCGCCTAATTTTCATGTAGGCAGCATTGGGGTTTTTTTTTCACTTTGTGATAGTATGAATGGTGAGTTTTCTGCCTGAACCTGCCAATATATTGTTCAGCCCACCTTCCACCCAAAGTCAGTATCAGTATCGGGTCAATACCGCCCTTATTTTATAGTATCAATTACTCATGAAGTATGCCAATTCTAGGCACCGATACTAAACGCAAAAAAAAATAAATAAATAAAAATTGGACTTGGAACACTGTAGGTCTTCCTTGCCAGTAGGTGGTGCTACACTTTAACCATTTGACACATCAGTGAATCCTCATGTGCGTCAGGAAGACAGAAAGGTCTTTCTTCACAATTATCTGTCATTGTGTTAATTGAAATTTTAGGTATCATAAGAATGAATGATATCAGTGCTTGGTATCGGTATCGCTGAGATTGCGCAAAAGTGGTGACATACATTTTTTGAGAGGTTTTCACTTCTCATTTTCTTATCTAGTCACAATCTTACTACAGCATGAAACAGACTACGAAGACTAGACTAAATTGAATCTCACTTGAAAATTGAGGAACACAGTGAGTAGACTGAAGCACACCGCCATGGCGCTGAAGCCAAATATGAGCAGAGGTTTTCGCCCGATTCGTTCGATCACTAAACCCTGGAAAGAGGACAAAGACAGCATTGAATCAGGAGCATTTGGAAATGCAACAAGTTACATGGTAAATTCATTAGCTACGCTGGTAGAATTGAAGTTTTTAAGATTCCTTCAATTAGAATTCTGTACGTTTTATTAGCCAGAAAAAAAAAATCTCCACCACACCACAGTGCCTCATTAAAGTCAAGCTAGCATCTTTGCACTGTTCAAGAGAATGTCCTTAAAGGGGAAGTCAACCCCCCCCCAAAAAAGTGCAATATGTTCTATGCGTCTTGACTAGTCTGAACATGACATTCTGATTAATATTGCATTTGTGGATTATGAGGAGTTAAGCAGCAAAATAACCCCGTTCTTAGCCATTTTGTCACTTCTGACGACTAAAAATTACATCACAGTTGCTCAAGGCTCAGGAAACGAGCAATCACAGCTCACCTGTTTTCTGAAACTGAGCCATGATTGGTCGTTAGGTGATCCCTGAGCAACCGTGATGTCATTTTCAGTCAACAGAGGTGTGGCCGCCCACTGAGATGGCAAAAATCGGGGGGATTTTGCTGCTTAAATTCATATTCTTTAAATGCAATATGAATCAGAATGCCGGATTTCGACAAAAATGCCTGTATGGAACGAATTCTTGTAAAGAAAATTTTGGGGTTGACATCCCCTTTAATGTCGTTGTGCCTTCACTAGCAACTGAACATGACGTTCATTATATGTAACTGTTTAATCGCTGAGATGAGCTGATTTTGTTTCGGAAAATATTCGCATGGTAATGTCAAACATTTTCTGAATTTGGGTAGAGGGATGTTGTGGTGGCGGCGGGGCCCCCAACAGTTGCATTAGCAGCAAGTGGAGAGGGCATTAAGGTATTCAGGGAGAAAGTCCGACCTCGCCGGTCAGATTTCATGAGGCTGTGGAAAAGGTCGTGGCTGTTTGTACAATATTGTATGAATCCCACCAGCTCGGGAGAGACAACGTGGAAAGAGAACAGGAGGTATTTCGCTCGTGTGTTGGGGAAACCTTACACATTACAATTCATTGTGTGTGTGTGCGTGTGTGTGTGTGTGCGCACGTGCGTCCCACCTGCCCTGAAGGCACAGAACAGGACATCTCTCTACCCGACACGTCTGCAGCCACACACATACGCGACATCATTTGCACAGCCGCAGCTCATTAAGAATCGAAAGGGTCTAATTCATTCTGCGTGTGTTTGTGAGGAAGAGCTTAAAAGATGACAGAAGCTAACAGAAGATGTATGATACATCATTGTTCTCAGTGGGAGGCCAATATCTGAAATCCAAATCAATCTTGTCGATGCAAATAAACGGGCTCTGCGTTCACTAATTTTATTGTCGGTTATAAAGTTGCTTTTTTTTTTTTACTTCTACAATATTTGACAAATAAACGTGAACCGCCTGATAAAATAACGTTGAATGAAATCAGCATTCTCCCGGAGCACTTCTCATCTGCACTTCTCGGCAGAGGCAAGGGAGGTCAAAGCGGTGACTTTAGCACTCACGGTTGACAGGACTAAAACGTCTCGTCATTATTCGTCACATCAAGAAGCGGATGAGCCATTAAAGACAAGTAGCCACCGCTTGAGGCACCACTGGCCCTTCGTGGGATGCGGTCTTGGCACCATCCGCTGATCAACCCTCGGGAGAGGCGTTGAGCGTGAAAATGTACTTTGTTTGGCCATCACACTCACCCTGGTGACAATTAAACACAAAGACATTAAAAGGACGTGAGCGCAGACTTTTCCTGTACTCTTTTTGTCTAATCTAAATTGATGATAATATCCCAAAGACAAAATCAAAAACATACTTTGAATCGAGCGTGTGACCAAAATGTGAGGCAGGTAAATTGTGTTTGATCAAACAATTTAAGCTTTTTCCCCACAAAGCTTTTTTTCCCTCAAAACCTGTTACTGATTTTAGGCACGTAACAAACTCCATATGGATAATAATTTTTGAATATTAAATCAAACGATTACAAGTGCAAGGTCAATAACAATGATATGTATCAAAATAATTTCAAGGTGATTTAAGTCGGAGGTAAGAATAAAAACAACAACCAGTCGCAATACTCACAGAGATGATAGCGGAAAAGGTCTCGATACCTCCAGTGCTGAGCGTTATGTACGGGATGATCTCCTCATCAAATCCCGCTTCTCGAAGGATCCCATTAGTGTAATACCAGATCTGTAAACAGGCAATAGTCGATCATTAAAATTCAGTCTTACCTTTGCAACGATGCTAATTAAACGAATGTTTTGGCTTTGTGGTGAGTAAATGGTTCGGAAGCGGTTGTCCAATTAGCCCAAAATGGAAAATGATCAAACTTCATAAAACAGTGTTAGAGTAATAAAAATTAAAAGCTTTGCACTAAACTTTGAATCATATAGTGACTTGAGAAATACATTTAAATAAACACTCAAATGATATTAAAGCCTGATTGTGGTGCTAATTCACAGACATTTTAAATACTACAATATACTTTTTATTTATATATATATATATATATATATATATATATATGTTTTTTTTTTTATTTTTATTTTTTACAAAATTCTAAAGTCTCTTTGTACTGTGTTATACAACAACATAAAGAGGTGGCGCTTACGGCGTTGAGGCCGCAGAGCTGATAGCTGGCCATGGTGACCACGACGGTGATAAGCTGCCAGCGAACCGCCCGACTCTTCAGAAGCTGTAAAGTGGAGACCGTGCGCAGATTTTCCTGAGCTCGTGCCTCTGCGTGGACCTCTTCCAACTCAAGAGAAACATCCTTTTTTCCAAGGAATCTCTGAAAGGCTGGTAAACACACACACACACACACACAAATAGAATACTTAAAAAATAGACAGAATTAAAACAATCATTGATTCCGACTCCTGTACTGAAAGTATCATTTGTATACCAACTTCTTTATTTTTTGGACAAATTAATAAGTCATTCATCTCTTCTAAGTATGTAACGTTGACTTTTACTTTCTGTACAGCACGTTTTTGTATACAGCTTTGGTTGTTTTTAAAGTACCCTAAAAATATTGTCTGGACTAAAAAAAACGAGTTGTTTCCTGCATGTACAGAACGATTTTGTACTGTGAATGCACATAAAGGTAAATCAACAGATTGTTAAACCGGTGCCTTTTAATACGGCAACAACTTTGCTCATTAAAACAGAACAGACCCAAGAGAAAAAAATAATCAAGATTTATTTAGCAAATTTTCTGAACTCTAGAGTGCCCCTAGTGGTGAAAGAAAAATCCACAAAAAAAGCTGCGCCGTTGTATTAGCCGCATGGTTCAAAATCAAGGAAAAAAGTAGCGGCGTTTAGTCCGGAAAATACGGTATATAGACAGACAACGGGGAACAACTTCAGTGTTTGAAAAAGTTGAATTGTGTTTGAAACAAATGTTTGCCTTGCCTTTTTGCAGCATTGACACCTTTCTTTGAACTTGTTAGTGAAGCACTAGGGGGAATTTGTTGGCGTGAACACAACACTTTCTTCACTTTAATAGTCATGAAGTTAGAACCCAGCGGTGACAGGCTCTTGGGGCGTGTGCAGATTGAGGGCACAACCTAGTTTGGGAATGTTTTCAGACAATATCCGACCAAAAGCAAAAAAAAAAAAAGAATAGTGAATTGTTGAGCACTACGTTAAAGGCAGTATCAGAATCTTGAGATTTAACTTGGACTTGGAACCGAAAAACTTGGACTTGACTTGACATTGTGGGTCAAAGAGTTGCAATGTGAATTTCCAGCGTCTCTCAGGCTCCTGGTGGCTGACAGTGATGTGAACAATGCGAGGCCAGTTTGGGTAGTAAGTTTCCTTTTACTAGACACTCCTTTTCCTCAAGAACATAAAGTACTCCAGTCGCCACTGATTGGCACTTGCTGTACAAAATTCAACAAGCACCTACTCCACGTATAATTAAACACAAAGCAGCAGCAGATATGAACACAGCATGATTGCTTGATAAATGTAATTTTCTCTCAGCATGTCAAGAATGAACTTTCTCAACTTGATTGTTGGTGTGTTTTTGAGCAGACTTCAGTTTGAACTGACACATATTGAAGAGCATATTAAAAGACAGATGGCACAGATGAAATAAGAAGGAGTGTCCCATTAAAAGAAAAATGTCCTTGAATGCAGCTTTTTACTTAGATTTGTTGCTGCTTATATTATGAGAGTGTTGGGTGATATATATATATATATATATATATATATATATATATATATATAATTTTAATTTTTTTTCCCCATCCCACGGTAAACAATGACTTCTCGTTGTGAGTCCAGTGCGACACGTATAAAAGCAATACTTTTGTGAGTTCCTCTCCAGTTACAAGCCTTTTCCCCACATGCAACAATTAACTTTTATTTCTGAGTACTCGGTCTGCTTGATAGCCAAGCACACTGACTGAAGCCCAGAGAAGTAGAGGAGGCTGATCCCAACAATATGATTTTTTTTTGTGGGGTGGGTGTAAGTTAAGCTAAACAAAAACTGCAAGGCAAAGCAAAACATCTTCAGGGCAGCTCAAGGAAGAAAATGTGACAAGAAATGCGGCAATGCAAGGATTTGAATGTGAGTGTTTTCAAGCGGTAGCTGAGTGAGAGTGCTTTCATTATTACTTGGCAATGTTATGGTGTGTGTGTGTGTGTGTGTTATGTCGTTACCTTTCTCTGCCGCAGCCTCGTTCCTCCTCTCAATCAGCAGGTAACGAGGACTCTCTGGCAGGAAAGGTAGAACGCAGAGCTGCAGCACTGCAGGCAATGCCAGAAAGGAAAATAAGTAGTTCCACCTAGACTCCTGCAGTCACAAATCAACCAACCAACAGTGAAATCAGTGTTGTCAAGATCAGTGTTGCAGTTGCCATCAATGTTTTCCGACACCATTTTTTTTATCCACAATGTGAACAAACAATATGACACTGTCTCCCATCCGGACTTGGAAAAGTGGACCAAGGGGCTGGGAGGAGGCAAGTCTGGACTGGACTGCTGAAGCTGCTAAAAAATAAATTGACACTTGCCAAAAAAACGAAATAAAAAAAAAAAAGAAAGAAACTCATTGAGTACCATTGACGGTTAAAGACGTCAAAGATCCATTTTTTAACTCCGCGGATAGTGAATGAGTTAAACCCAAGATTTTTTTTCCCAGCACAGTATAATAAATTCTGAGCTGCCCTTTTTTCAAATTTTTTTTTTACTGTCATTGCAATGCCGAACAAAGCAAAAAAAAAAATCAGTTAATGATAAGGCCGATGTCATAAATTCGGACTATCGCGATTGTTTATACCATGATTACATCCAGTCGTGTTCTTGGAGGCGGTGGCAAAGATGAATAGACAAACAAAAGTGAATTTATGAGCATAACCGAGGTCATTTACATTGTCGCCGGTGCGCTTATAGCCCCGCATTCTTTGAAAAGTGCCTTGGAAGCTCCGGAGTCATCATTCACAGCCTGCTTGATTCATGAGAGTGGATATGGAACGTCCCATTTGCAAGGGGCCACACGGGGGGAAAAAAAAATAAGACAAAGAACATTTGAGTCATTTAGGATCATGTCTATTTCAACATTAGCAGGTTATTACCCAAAGCAACATCCTAATTAGAGTCACGGATGTGCTGAAGCCAATCAATTAGCTCGCCAAATGAGTAAATTAGAAATTTGAGAGACTTCAATTAACATAAATGGAGTTCCCTCAAAATGGATTAAACAAATCTGGGATCCAAATTGAAAATGACAAAATTAACTTAATGTAAATATTCTGTGAATGTTCAACACATTTAACAATTGGTCTTGTTTTTTTTTGGGGGGGGGGGGGTTGTCTTGGAAATAACAGGCCCCAAACTGATCATCATAATCGAATTATGCCATACTCGGTAAAAAGGCTGATGCAAGATGCGATTTTATTTTTCTTCAATTCACTGGCCTGGAAAAGGAAAATGGAACTTTGATTTATTTTTTTTTTCTCATCAGTTTCTGCCCAAAGCCAAATAAGATGTGCATGATTTTGCATTATCGACAGATTGCGCGAGAGAAAGAGACAATCAATGGGCATTGCTCTTATCATGTGATTAATGTTCAACCTAATTTTTTTTTTTTTTACTCTTCATTTAAGCTACTTTTGACAATCTTTAGGTAGTGCAAATAAGCACATATAAAACTCAAAATACAAAATCTGGCATTTGTATGACGATTTATTGTTGTTTAAATGTGCGTTGCGATTATTTATTGTAAGCTGAATCGACCCACGACACTTCGGCATCTATCGAACCAAAATATGACTTTTCAACATAATGAGATTATCTGCATTTGTTAAAGTACAATCCACAAGGAAAGGGCTAAAAAAAAAAAAACAGACAGCTTGTGTGGCTGCTAAAACGCTGTACAAACAATCATTATGGTGAGTGTCTCTCTAAAACATCGCCGTAATCCTGTACACAATTTAATGATGACCCTAAAAGGTTGTACTTGTTGTTTTGTTTTATTTATTTTTTTTCCTTCCGTGAGTCATGTCAGGCTACATCGCTGAGACGAGAGGGTGTAAGCCGCCATGCTGTGATTAAATGCAAGTGAAATAAAATAAATAAATGAAAATAAAAAGCTTCTTTGGTTTGGCCTCAGATGACAGAACAAAGCAAAGGTGAAAGCACATTTTAATGGCAGCTTCCAGCAAGTAAATGCAGGACACAAAATAAATGATTTGTGTATCGTTGGTAAGGTGTAATGGAAATGTCAGGAGGACGACACAGTTGAATTCGGCATTCATACGATCTGTGTTAGGTCAGTTTTCATTACTTCTCCGAACCAAACAAAAACTTGGGCAAAAAAAAAAAAAAAAAAACCTCATCTCGTTGAAAATCATGACTCGGTATGTTATTGCGTAGCTAACCGTTGATTGAAAATCTTTAATTCGACAGCAAGCTGTGAGAAATAATTGGCTGTCACTTCCTTATAGCCGATCACAGACTAATGCATGATGGATTATAGTTTGCAGTGCAGTAATTATCTGATACAAGCTGGCGTAAACAACGTCGGCCTGATAAATTGATGCGATGCCCCCCCCTTTTTTAAATTAATTAATTTATTTTTTTAAATATCTTTGATGAGTCATTTTGAGACTCATTTGGTCACTTTGCCTCATGCTCATCATTTACACCTTAAAGAGATTTGTACTTTTTGGGGTCACTACAGCATCGATGGAACTGTCCACTCACCAGGGCAAACTACGGCCCGGGGGCCACATGCGGCCCGTTAAAGGTTTTAATCCGGCCCGTCGAACTTGAAAAAAATTAAATGAATAAACGTTGATAATGTTTCATTTTCTAAATACCGTGGTGTGTCAAAGACAGATATTTTGTTGTAATGCTTTTGTTCATTTTCATTTCAAATTAAATCTTTGTTTTTTTTTCTCAGATGAGGTGAGGTTACCAAAACGCTCCATCCATCTGCTCCAGGTCCGGCCCCATCTGTCAAATTTTAGAACCCATTGTGGCCCGCCAATCAAAAAGTTTGCAGACCCCTGTTCTAGTCAAATCCAATTATTAATGACGATTAAGATTTTTTTTTCTCAAAGTCTAAAGAGTGTCTGTTAAAATTTATGTGACACATATTAGAGGTTTATGTTTGTCGGATGAGCAGAAAATCCCACCGTCACCTCTGCCTGGAACTGTTAACCGTGAATGTCACCTCCTCTAAAACCCAATTTTACTGATGCTGATGAAAAATGTGCTAGCTGACACCTGAAACTAAAAAAAAAAAAAAGTGTGTGCCATCAGAGCAGTCTTTTATTACATCAGTCAGTGTTATTTGCAAGGAGCCACCATTTCAGTGAAAGCTGCACATTGCAAGAAATCCGACCGCATTTCATGTAGCGATGCGGTAGCTTTCAATTTAGGCACCAAATGGAGAAACAAAGTTTGAGGACAAAGACAAACCCTCGGGGGATTATTTTAGATTTTTTTTTACACTCATCACACGAGCAGTGTTGCAGACAAGGGAGTCCATATGGGCCTTGTTGGTCGCCAGCGAATCGCAGGGCACACTTAGACGTTTTTAGAATGTTGGGAAACCGGAGTACCCGGAGAAAAGCCACGCGGCGAACATGCAAACTACACACAGAAAAGCCGGAGCTGGAATCGAAACCGCCAACTCCGTACTGTGAGGCGGACGTTCTTACCAGTCATCCACCGTGCCATCCAGTCCACTCCACCCAAAAATTTGGTTCTGTAAACAACCCCTTAAAGAGCTCTGATGGATTTGGAAAGCAATTGGGTCATTAGCGGTGCAAGCACCTACTTGTGGAAATGGCACATGCAGTTGTGCTCCTTGCAGCAGCACTCAGTGACAGATTGTCTACAAGGCTTATCCCTTGCTGCAATTTTAGAAGAATGATGGTCAGTATTTGTCAACGCTTATTACTATTTGACACTCAACATAAGGGTCATGTTTGATTCCTACTAATAGAAGCTGCCACCCAAAAAGGTTTTCATAGTCAGGTTTATTTGATTACTTTGATTTTTTTTTTTGTATATCCAAGTTCCTTGTTTGCCATTTAATTTTCTTCAATTAAATAATTACCCTTTAAGTTACGCTTCTTGACTTCCCTACATTTGGGTCGTCCGCCTCAGTCCTCCACAATGCCAAAACCGGACAATACCTGTAGTTTGAGATTTTCTTTTTCCAGCATGAATTTGCATCAATAACAAAGTTATTTAATCTACTCTTTCTATTTCATCAGAGTCGACAATACATTTGCCTCGACGTTTAACATTTTATTTGTAATTTTTTGTTTTGTTTTTTATTTTATTTTATTTATTTTTTATTTTTTTTTGCTGTATTTAGAAGAAGCAAAAACTTCCATTCTTTACAATTGGCTGTAAGGAGACTGATTGTTATGTCAAGAAGTAGACAGTCATTGAGATGATTCCAAATGCCGTAATCATCTACTGAGACAATAGTAAACGTAGCAGCATGAATTAAATTCTACGATGGCTTGCGGATCCAGATGCTGGCGTAGTTGCCTTTTTTTTAAATTTCATCCAACTCTCAAACAAACGTGAACGTTTCTTTTTCTCAACTATTGCCCAGCTGTTATCATCTTCAGCGCAAACAAAGATCCTCCAAGGAAACAAATCAAGGAAACGACTTTCAGCCATCTGTCGTTGTACTTTGTTCTAAACGTTGGCACTTTTATGACTTGACCAAGCATGTTGAACAAGCAGCAGAGGCCATCGGTGAGAGAAATAAGCCCGACTGGCTTAACAGCTTTTGCCGATCAATGCACAGGAAAAGAAACAAAAGTGCAGAGCAAAGCAGCTTCTGGAAAGTTTTTTTTTTCATCAAGGGGAAGAGTGTCAAACACATCTGAAGATTGTCAGAAGGTTGGCTCATTTGGGAAAGGGGGGGGGGGTCAAACTGGGGTGAGAAAATAGTTACTTGTATTTCTACGACTTCATAGAACCACAGTTCAAGGTTTTTCCCGTGCTTCCCGCCAAAAGTCACCTGGAACAGGCTCCAGCTTTACCCTTAAGTGGTAGCAAACGGATGAAAACGTGAATAACTGAACGGTCAGACATTCTCTACTTTGTACTTGCCCCAGATTTCCTGCACCAGACACCCCTGAGGTTAGTTTTCTTTAGTTTTGGCAGGCTGCTGCACCGCAAAGGAACTATATCGTGTCAGTATGGCCCAAATTTCACTCACGTGTTCTATGTATGTATTTTATGATCATAACTGGCTGTCCTTTTCAATAATATCAATGCATTTTGAAGCAATCGGTAAATATTCTATTGACCTGGGAACGGCCCATCATTATCACAATAATCATGTTGTGTTTTATTTATTTAATTTCATATTTATTTTTTAATTTATTTAATTTCATATTTATTTTTTAATTTATTTAATTGATATATTTATTTGTTAATTTATTTAATTGATATATTTATTTTTTAATTAATTTGATTGATATATTTATTTTTTTAATTTATTTAATTGATATATTTATTTGTTAATTTATTTAATTGATATATTTATTTTTTAATTTATTGGATTGATATATTTATTTTTTAATTTATTTAATTGATATATTTATTTTTTAATTTATTTAATTGATATATTTAATTAAATGATTTGTTAAATTGCACTGGAGAGGGGGGCTCTCCAATCTAGTTGCACATTGACTACAATGACAATTAAGGGCTTTATTGCTTGTTTTTGTCACTCTTATCCATGGGTAAGTCAAAATTGATATGGTTATCAATAATAGCAAAAAAAAGTAACGCAAGCATAGAAATGGCCTGCCACCCGAGGCCTCGCTACGTCATAAAAAGCAGAAATTGCGATGTGTAAACTTAGCCGTATAACGTAATCGGACACGGGAAGGCTGAATATAAGCTGACAAAATAAATTCAATGTTACATTTGTTCAAGAGCGGCTACATTCCTTTTTCCTCTCATTTTTGAGTTCCAATTGTTTAGTCTTTTTTTCTCCCCGTCAGAATCATTGAAATGATCACTGCAAATTACACTTACAAAACTTGTTCCATCCCATTTGATGTAGTTTGGCTGGCTGAATTCTTCAAATTTTCTGAGAAAAGAATGTTATTCTGTATGGATGGAGCAACATTCATCATTGCATCATTCTGTCTCCGACATGTGTGAATCACGCACAACCCGGCAAAAATCTGGCTGAAAAGATCTTTTTTTTTTTTTTTTTTTTAATAAATAGGGAAATAAACAAGACATGACCTGTGTTCATAAATCCAAAAGAAATATGTAACAGGAGTGATAAGAAAAAAATATCTTATAAATAAATAAATAAGCCGGTCGGTCTGGTTGGTCTCCTATTGAGTAGCGCTGACCTACACTCTCCTTCAAAATAAAAAAAATAAAAAATGTGTTGATAATAAGTAGGTCCAAGCTGAGGAATTGTTTCCATCCCTGACCCGCCTGCTTCCCCTCTGAGACAAGCTCAAGCTTGAATGTCAAGCCAAAATCAAACAAGCCGCTGCAATTGTGCATTTGAAGAGATGACACTCGAGCTTAAACATCCATTCAGCCAATTGGCACCTTCGCTCTTGCAGAACCATGTGAGGGTCATCAGAATCAGAAACAATTAATGTACGATTGGAGGCATGATTTGGGAGTGGGGGATATGACGGGCCATTTTCATTTTGTTTGTATAAACCTTCTCCATTGCTCTCTCTCTCTCTCTCTCTAAAATCCTTCAGGATATTGAAATAGGTGACAAATAATCTGCTCCTCACCTGGCCCAGCAGCTCAGGTAGACCCAACACCTGACCAACGAACACTCCCAGACAGATCAGAATAGAGTTGAACTGACCAATGGAACCTCGGATATATTTTGGGGAAATTTCTCCAAGGTACATTGGGAGCACACTGAGAGATATACCTGTGAGAGGAAAAAAGGGGATTCAAATTGAATATAGTGCATTCATCTCAAAGCATACATTTAAGACCACCCAAAAAAAAATGTTACCTGAGGGCTGATGAAAGTTGAATTTTTTGAATTGGCAATTATTTTGAGTCAAAAAGCATAACAAGATTGTAAATAACGCAATTCCCCGTCAAGATTAGATTGAATTGCCATAGCTGGAGTTTTATCTTCATCTTTTTCTTTTTTTTTTTTATCTATCTCTATTTTAATAGAAAGATTTCACTTCAACAGACTCTATCCCTAACCACTGCATTCCCTTAACGATTTGTGCTTGTACAATCTAATCCATTCCAGAATTAATTAAAAAGGTATACGAATGTTTATCCCCAAAGGGAGACTGCCCTCTTGCTGTATGTTGATTTGCTCGTGTTACACCGAACAAAGAAGCAGACCAAAAATATATGCAGGCAAAGGAGAGCGGTCCGAGTAACGGGCAACGGCACACGAATAGCTGAGCTGACTTTTTGGGTTTTTCGTCCCACCTGCACATAAAGGTCAAGGCGATGATTTATTTATTTATTTATATACACTTTTGACAAAAATGTCGAAAGTTTAAAACTGCCTCCAAAGGCAGTTGTGAGTCATCATGATTAAATACAAATCATTACCAGGCCATGGCTGTTGAAGATATGGAAGACATTTCGGAAATGCCAATAATCGTCCAAGTGGATGTGCAGTGGTATGAAGTTATTATACGACAGAGAATGGAAATGACATGCATTCGTGTATGTACGTTTCTGACCGTTACTACTCCATAAATATGCCCAAAAGCTCAACCTTAACTGCTTTGCGTGTCCCTGTTTTTTTTTGTTGTTTTTGTTTTTTAATCACCTCTTTCAAACATCTAATCAAAATAGCAATTCTTCCCATTACACCAGTGGAGTTGATGATTTGGAGTAAGTGCTCATTACACAGGCACTGCACACACAACAAACACAAACACACACACAAGGTACTTTCAAATATCTTGCTAGATGAGACCATCTCTCGCCACTGATTACACGCGATAACATTGACATTTTTTACCGGAATGATTTTAATCTCCACTCGAGAAGCATAACTATTACATCACTGTATTTGCTCATGCATTGTCCCGCTCTTTCTAAAACTTAAAAGAAATAATAATAATTACAGTTATTATTTTGAGGGTGCAAATGTGCGTAGACTGCAAGCTTTTCGAGTGATTAGGTTTCCTCATGGAGGCGGCACAATTAAAATACAGATAGCGGCCCCACAGCCAGGCCCGGTGACATTTCAGGTACTCACCAGAGTCCACCCCGATGATGAAGCGGCCAATGATTAGCATCTCAAAGGACCGCGCCCTCTCCCCAAAGGTCAGCAGCAGTGCAGCTATTACAGCAAAGATGTTATTCAGCAACAGGGTTCCCTTTCTGTTTGGAAAAGGCAATAAAAACAACAGCAAAAAACAAGATCAAATTGAAATTAAAATTAAAAATTAAATTCCCCTTTGTAGCTCAGCTCACACGATTTGTTGAGTAATATTAGAAAGGACTGGTAGGGGATGATTCAAAAACAGAAAAAAAAAATCTTCATTGATTATTGGGCTATCTTTGGAAGATTTCTTGTGAGTTTGTAGGATTCATAAGCTATTAAAGGACAGGGTACTTTCTATCGCTATAAGCACATTAGCCCGTCTAAAGCAGACAGCGCCCCCTTGTGGCACTCCTGTTTTCTTTCAAATTGCCCAACATGCTCTCGATCACAGAGGTGAATTGTCTGCCTGTGAAATTTAATTTCATTGGATGTAAATACAAACGCTGACATGACCCTGCAGGAGGTTTCCCCGTTTGAACAGTCCCTCAGTAAGCATTTTTTTTTTACCAATTCTTTAAGCTCTCCATCGAGATGCGCTTGTCTGTCTTGAATAATTCAGGAAGGAATGACCACTCAGAAACTTTTAATGAGTCAGTCAGCATTTGATTTACATAGTCACCATCTGCTATTATCCATTCAACTCTATTCCTGGCCTGACCTATGGATATTAGCATTTTGGAGACGTTTTTTTTTTTTGTTTTTTTTTTGCGAGAGGTAGGAAGGGGCACCAGCCAATTCAGTGGCTTCTAACTTAGAATAAGGTGGAAAAGAATGAATAATACATTTCAAATCGTACATGCGAGCAGTATGGATCGCAGGTTTTAAGTTGCGATATCCAATCGGAACACTAAGGCATGCTAATTTCCCAAAATGACTCATCATAAAAAATGTTAGCTCCCCTGCTCCTCAAGTGACATCCTTGTCACCTGTGGATAATTGAACATATATTTCAGCGCAATGAGAACTTTTTTTTTCCCTAGGAGGAATTTGCCCTTAACTCATTGACTGCCATTGACGGCTAAATACGTCAAAGATCCATTTTTTTTTCTAACTTGGCTGGTAGTGAATGAGTTAACAAAAGGTAGCATCTATTTTACAGTGCAAGTTGGCATTTGGACACCACAACAGAATGACCTGACCCGAAACTGAAAGTCTTTACAGTTTGAAGTGTGGCCAACACGAAAGTAAGAATCAAATTCCATTCCCGGCTGGCACTTCACTGGACGAGCGCATCATTTTGTACCGAGTATTGTATTCTTGTGGGAGAAAGTTGAGCCAATCTGATCCTTCTTCAGCTCGACCGCAATTGATCCACTTGCAACATACGCAATCAATCCTAAAAGCTCCAAAAAGTAACCACATGCACGAGTCCGTGAAGTAACTGAAGCAGTGTTTCCAATGAAATGACCTTCTTTCAAGAGAGTCGTACTTTTTGGGCTTCTATATCCGTCAATGGCAGCGAATGTTAATCAATGAGGCATCGGCCTACACCATTTAATTTCCCCATGAATCCTAAATCTTCTGCTCCACGACATTTAAAAAAAATTAAAATATAAAAAATAAACAAACAAACAAAAAATAAATAAATAAAAACAAGCTCTTGTGCCGGTCGTAACTTGAGACCAAGTGCGGCAAAGGATGCTTATTGAGTCCCGTAACAACGCCGGAGAAATGCATCACAAACATGCTGTAGTCATCTCACCTTCCCAGTATTTTTATGGGCCAGGAGACTGCAAGTGCTCCCAAAAGGCCCCCGATGGCAAATATGGAAACGGTGATGGACCAAAGGATCGTGACGGTCTCTGCTGCGATAGGTTCGTTGTATCTTTCCATCCAGGTCTCATTGTAAAAAGCTTTAATGTACTGCAACGGAAAAGGCACATGGAAAAAAAAAGCAATCGTTAATGTTTATTGATCCCAGGTATGTCTTTGAAATGAGAAAAACATCTGACGGCACACAAGTAATGATGTCCCCCCCCTCAAAAAAAAAAAAAAGAGATCCAAGTTGATGATGCACCTTTGGCCATTGATTGGACGAGACGAGCACGTACTAATTGTTCTGCCCGTCAGTATACATCCCTGCAATCGTCAGCTCAACACAGATACGTTAAAAATAATCTTTGCACCAATTACATCTAGTAAAATTGGCTCATTGCCTGCAACGCACCTGATGATCTCTCCAAAGCACATTGATGCGCTGCAGCACATTAGTTGCGAGTCACTGCGTCAGAATGCTTTCATGAAAGGCATTGTTTAATTATTTTTCTTTGGCCATGTTCTTTTTTTTTTTTTTTTCATCTTATCCCATTGTGAATGACAATCATTTGTGACTAGTGTACCAAAGATGCTAGTTGGAACTGATTCCCCATCACAATTTGCACCTCATCAAGTCCTTGGCCTTGCATGTCTCTTTGTTGGCGTTCTTCAAGCGGAGGAACAGATGCAGCCGAGTGAAAATTGAATTTTCCTCAAGGCATCCTGTGGTTCACTCACCGCAGTCACCTAACTTAATAGTCGCAAGCCTTTTGCTTGCGATAACCGCATCAAACCTGTCATCAAATTGTGACCTCACTGTTCCAATACTTTTGGAGGCAAGTGTGTTTTAAACTAATAATAGCGCCGACAAAAGTCTTCAGAATTTCTTACCGGGATTCCAAAGCATTTGCTACAAAGCAGGACTGTACTGAAACACGAAGGTTACTGAACTCAACGACATGATTTTAAATTGCTTATTAAAAATAAAACAGCTCCCGTTCAATAAAGTGAAGATTGAAGGTTGGATTGTTTTTATTGGATTTTAGATCTGGGCTGCAGTCTTGCATGAGCCTGAGCGTTTAAAGTGACTCGCTCTGCTTAGCCCGCATTTGCAAGAGATTACGTGAATACTTTGTACCTGTCACTTTTACTTGAGTGAATGGATTTACGATGTGGAATCATTTTGTAGACATGAATGCAAGCGCAAAGGTATCCAAAAAAAAAACATTAATTCTAACACAAATGACATTGTGCATGCTCTCTGGTCATGCGTTCAACTGACTTTGATACAAGCGGTGTAGGTTCAATTCCCACTTGGTGATGGTGTCAATGTCAACGTGGTGCCTGTCTCGAAATTTGCCCGGCGACTGATCGGCAAACAGTCTAAACTTTAGCCCAAAATCAGCCGCGAGAGGTTCCCGCGGCCTGCGAACCTGAACATCATCAACACTACTCAGTGTTAGAGTCAATCAGGTGACTACTACTGATTGACGTTTTGTTCATGAGGGCTACTTTGCCATCAGCCAAGTTTGATTGATTTCTAAAAATTGTCAGAGATATGTATTTACACATAAATAAAAAACTTCTTTCAGTTGTTTTCTTTTCAGCCTAGAAGTTACTGATTCAACAACAACGATTAGCAGCCAGTCTCTGAATAATTTAGGGCGTGCGCCACCACTTGTCAAAACAGGATATTTTGATATATATTGTGTTTGCGGAACGTGAATTAAGATGAAAAAGGGAACCCTTTTTAACCTATCTCAGGGGAGCGGCCATTTTACTTGCTCATTTGACCAAACACACAAAACAGGTGAGCCTTATTTCTCTACTTTTCATGTTTTACACTGGAGGAAAAAAAAAATCTCCCAGCACACCACTTAACACACGCCACAAAAAAAGAGTATTTAATTGTTGTTCTGCATGCCTCTAGACATCCTTTGATTCCTAAACAAATATTTGAAGAAAACTGATACTTTTATGGTTTGAATTTCCCACGGCACAACTGTTGCTCTCTCATGGCACGCTGATGGGAATCAAGGTTTCATGTGTTTAGTAAAACAACGACATCAGAACTAGTTCCCAGAAAAGTACACTGCATGTAAATTGACAAATAGTAAAAAAAAAAAAAATATTGAATATATTCACTAAATTGGATTAGACACTTGAAAAAAAGGATTTGGGTACTCTAAGGAGGTTTGTGTCACTGGGTGGATTTCTAAATGCATTAAAAAAAAACAATACAGGAAATAATCAGTTGAAATTTGTGATTAACGTTATAAAGTTTTTGTTCCATTTATCAGAAGTGACTTTGGCCTCTTTTTGCCAGCCAGCCCACTTGATGCAATTAAAAAAAATCAATATGTCCTCGCAGAGCATGAAAAACATGCAAGACGTGGCTACTTTCCCATGGCGATGAATGTCTTTTTTTTTTCCTCTCCTTTAACTTCATCGATACGCTATGATGATCCCTGAGTGGATTCTTGGAGGCCCCACGTGCTTTGGGGGCACCTTGACAGTGCTCACAAAAAATCTGGCCTCTGCAGCCCTTGATGCCAATTTTCTTCATTCTCATTCAAGGGCAATATTGGATCTGTGACTCTTAAAGTCCTCGAGCTAATAACCAAAAGAGCTAAGAGACTTCCTCCAAAGCAGGGGTGGGCAAACTATCTGATTGGCGGGCCTCAATGGGTTCTAAAATTTGACAAAGGGGCTGGACCAGGAGCAGATGGATGGAGTGTTTTGGTCACCTCACCTCATTGGAGAAAAAAAAAAAAATTAATTTAAATGAAAGTGAACAAAAGCATTATAACAAAATATGTCTTTGAAAAACCAGAATATTTAGAAAATAAAACATTAACAGTGTTTATTCATTTAATTTTTTTCAAGTTCGGTGGGCCGGATTAAAACATTTAACGGGCCGAAAGTGGCCCCCGGGCCGTAGTTTGCCCACAAAGTTTAGAAACTTATTGCCAGATCTGTTTACTTCAAAGGCTTAAAAGAAGCTATTTTTTTTTCGCCCTGAACTCTCCACTGGTGTCAATCACCATCATTTTCCTTCGAGAGTTATAAAACATTTATCCCAGTCTTGACTCCTGCAACCTCCTCTCACTGCATGACAATCACCTTCTGTCTCCAGAGTGGGACACAATCAAAGTACGTTCGCTTTGGCAAGACCGACGCTTGGTTCAGCCGATCAGGACAAAGACTTCCTCCTCCCTCGTGTTTGATTTCAATGGAACGATTTCATTAATCAGCTGAAGCGAGAACATGTCGTACGTTTATTGTCTTCACCGGAGATGACATCCACATCGCTTCTTGAAAAAGATATGGCCTTGGGCTGTCCTCGTGGGAACAATTTCCATGATACTCTGAGCCAGGGGGAGATTTTAGGATCTGAAGTTTGGAAGTGCTGGCAGTTTTGGTGCCAGAGCACACACACAAACACACCCCCGCACACACACGAGCACACACACGAGCATACCGAAAGTGTTTCACTCTCGTTGCAGTTCAAAAAGGCCAATGGTACTGTCTGACCTCCGCCTTTGCTAGCGAGATGATATGCTGATAACGATAAGATGGTGTGGATGTTGAGTGGTAAAAGTTGAGAAATGTGCCACATATTCTTGTTAAAGTAAGGTGGGGCGACTCACTCAAACGATTTCACGTGACTGGAGGACCGTGTGTTCTGCTCGCCGAAGTGAGAAGAGGGGATCAGGTGGATCACGCATAGAGGAACAACGATACGCATACCTAGGGGCAATTTAGAGTGTCCAATCAACCTACCAAGCATGTCCTTGGAATGTGAGAGGAAACCGGAATACCCGGAGAAAAGCCACGCAGGCACGGGGAGAACATGCAAACTCCACAGGGGAATCGAACCCTGCTCCCCGGAACCGTGAGGCAAATGTGCTAACCACATTAGATGTAGTCATGTTTATTTATTTTCCACCACAAGAGGGAGTCAGACAAGAGTTGATTGATCATGTTTGCGTACTCGAGGGCAGTTTGGCTTACCGGTGCTGGAGCATTGACGACCGACAGATTGTAGCCATAAAGGAAAGACGAGCCCAAAGCACCGAAGAAGGCTGCACTCAGTAGACAGGACGTGACACGCTTCTATTGAGGAAGCACACAAACGAGGAATTATTATCTCGTACGGGAAGTCAAATTCTTGTCCATCAAAGTCAAGGTTCATTCAGAAATAAGATCAATGCTGTTTGACACTCGGTCAGGAATCTGGGTCATTTATCGACGTAGATTCAAATTATATTGTAAGTAAACAAAATAAGTACAGAAGCAATCAAGACTAAAAGAAAATGGTAATGCTAATTACTTTTAATAATTAATTAATTATGCCGCTAATTACAGGAGCAACGATGAAGCACAACGAGGGGTAAAAATAAGTCCAGAGTGTAATTTGAGTCACTTTGTAAGTTAATGGGCTGCATGAAATCTACTTAAAATTAATGGCACTGAGCTATAGATAATGAGAAATTTTGTCTGCAAAGTTGACATTTACAGTAGGACAGAAAATATACAGACTCAATAAAATACGATAAGAGAAAAATCTTCAGGAGAAGAACTTTTAGAAACACTCGGCATTTTTTTTATTATAATATATAATAATTATATAATTTATTTGTATTTCAAATATTGTCTGAAACATTGGAAATACTATAATATAATGTATAATATAATATAATTTTTACTAGCGGTATATTTTTCTTTTATTTTTTGACATATTTAAAAAAAAAACATATTGATAAAAAAATGAATTTGTTTTTTTTTTAATTACTCCATTTAAAAAGCAAAATATGAGCGTATTTAAACATTGACAATATAATAGTATGCAGAAGCTTTTCTCCTGCAAGTTACTAAGGCAGATCTGCTTTTTTATTAACGGTCCTATGTCATCAAATGCATTTTTATTTTAATACTTTTTTTTATCACACCAATCATTGTAAAACAGCAGAAAGTGGGACGATACAGATAGCAAGATTTCAAACTAATTTCCTTGTATAATTGTCAGAGGGTGAAGTATGAACCAGTGAAGAGCGGCAGAAGATCTGATGTTATGTGTGTAGTTAAAGTCCACACCTTCAAAGCCAGCCTGAAGAAAAAGTGTTCCACTAATTTTCTTCTGAAACCTTTGCACCTTGTAAAGCCTCACCACTGCACAGCCGAAATCCTGGAGCTAAAAGTACAGTAACTGAGCATAGCTTGGTTGACACTACTAACCTTTTCCGGGTTTTTGTCAGAGCTGCGCTTTTCCTTCTGTGGTTTATCCATTTTTGTGGTTCAGGAACCTTCAGTGTGAAAAACATCGACATAACCTTTATAAATATCTCCCACGTGCAGCTTATACAGAACACACATGAGCAGAACACGGCACATTTCACAACCCAAGATGAGGAAGCGGGAAAAATCTTGTACGCAATGTGATCTGCATGAAAAGGAAATGACTTTGCCATATTACGGAGCCAGTCACAAGTTTGGGATGTAGTCTCTAAAAAGAGGGAATAATGACAAATTAGCGACATAACTAGAAAAAGCTTTGCTGTTGAGTGAAGAATCGTGGGAAGCTGAGACAAGCCGTGCAGATTGTTAGCCATATGTTGAACAACACAAATTTCATAGAATCATAGGAAGGAATTTCAAAAGATTGATATATATATATATATATATATATATATATATACACTTGACTCTTGTCATATTATATCCCAGTGTTATATTTTTAGGTGAGCGTTTTTATCCACTCAGAATTAAGTTAGCTTGTGTTGCCGGGCAGATTTCATAGTTCCAGTGGCACCTACTATTCGTCCGCTGCCTTCAGAATCCACCATGCGAGAGTTTGTACTGCTTGACTGAGCGGTCTCTTAGAGTTGATAGACAGTTGCGATAGCCAATCAGAATACGAGCTGGTGACAATAAGGCATTCTAACAGACGGACTTTTCAAGTGAAGCTAGCTCTCGTGAGCCGAGGTCATCCAACACCCAGTAGTGCGTACGTGTGTGTCTGTATATTTTTTCTCCAGCCGATGTGTCATAAATGATGACATTACGAGGGGGATTTATTCAAGTCGGACTAAGTGGGACTTCACTGAAGGCCCAGGTGGGAAATACACAGCCCGCCATAGAAGAGGACTCAACAAACAAACAAACAAACATTCACACATCCAAACAATTGAGAGTCTTCATTGGAATGTTTTAGGAATGTGTGAGGACGTCAGAATCCAACAAAAAGCACAGTGACAACATTCAAACTCCACACAGGAAGGCCTAAGCCAGAAGGTCTATAGGCCAACGAGATATCAAGCTTTGTTCACAGCACTGTTGACACAATGAAGAAAAAAAAACAAAAAAAACAGCAGTTTTGATCAACAGAGGTTGGCATCTCTGCATATTTTGCCAAATAAAAGCCTGATTCTGCCACCAAGTGGTTATAAAATATAAACACAATTACTGCATTTTTTCAGTTCATTAAACATGAAAAATGGAATATAAATTCAAACACAACATTTTGAATGGTAATTTTAGACTTAGGTAATAACTTAAAGCTTTGACAATGACTTTATTTACAAGTTTGTTTTGATGCGATCTTTGGAACAAACGTGCTCTTGTATGTCACAGTCAAAAAGTGGAGGCCCAGTCTCCAATTAAACCATTTCCTGTTTCCTTTAGATGGCTTACCCTTACTGAATGGAAATTCGATTGATTAGCAAATCAGGGTGAATCGTATTAGGATGATTACTCATCAAATAACCACTTAGTCCAAAAATTGTTTTTTTAAATTATTATTTATTTGAAGCCGCAAGGATTTTTTTTTTCAACCTATTTTGTTTCACAAATAAAATTCAGACACAGGAAAATATATATTTTTTAATAGCTAGATACTTCACTAAAAAGTCATCTTAAACACTTAAACATTTTTAAACGCATTGTGTGACGAAAGCTTGACCTATTTTCAAATTGCATTTGAGTTCTACTCTAACAATGATGACAACCCGCAAAACAAACATGTACATTTTTTTTTTTTTAATTCTCCGCTGTGGGAATACTCACCCATGCGTCTGACCAGAGCTTGCGGAAGGTCTACTGTCTCTCTCACTATAGTGGCCAGGACTACACTAACGCCCCACCAATGATTAACTTGGAACTGTCTGAGGGTATGTCTCGCTATCTCCCGTAACTACGGTAACGCCAGACCAGCTGTATGCAAAATATGAGTAATTTGCTATCAGCAACAGAATATTTATCATCCCCTAGTAGCACCATTCCATATTGAAACAAAAATGAGTCCAAATGTGCAGCGTTGAACTATCGGCCGGATCAAAAGACGTAGCGCATTCTTTCAGGCCAAATACGAGTTTAAAGAGAGATAAGCTATCATAGCGCACATGTTTCCCGCACGTGAACGTAGCTCAGCTCATCTGGGAAATGGAGCCGTTCAAAGTAAATGTTCGAGTCGATGCTGCCCATCTGGAGAGCAGATGTGGCGAAAACGTTTTCTCCAGAAACAATGAGGAAAAGAATCATTCCTTTTTTTGAATATTTAAAGATGACATGACTCATTGTGTTGTTCATGAAAGCGCAACCTTTGTGCTCGCGGCGATAAAAAAAACACAGATGAGGATTTCGCCGATAAACATGTGAGCGTAGTAATAATTATCTGTCTTTCATTTACTCGTGCTACTCCTCCTACCGTAAAACGGAGGAAGATTCCAGCTCATCCATGCTCCATTGCTGTTAAGTCTCCGAATACAGAGCTTGTCGACAAAACTATCATCCAGTTCAACGTCAAAAGTAATCCATGCTCGACGGAGTGCGTGTCTATCATGGACACACAACAGCTGTATTCCCAGTCCGAAAAAGTTGTCTCCCGCGGGGCAGTTTTCTCCCATCAATGACTGCTTTATGCTCACGTGGTATTTTAGTGTGCCCCGATATCTCGAATAAGAGCCATTGTGGTATGCACGAAAGGCAATTCTGCAAAACCATAAAAGATGTGGCAAATATGACGTTGTTAAAAAGTCATTTCGCAGCATCTCCACAAATACTTGGCTTTGCTTTGTGAGCGGATATTGTTTAGGAACAAGTCATGAAACGCGACCTTTGGGGGGTCATCACCCCTGAGAGGCGTCTTTTGTCAAGCCGGGAGCCTCGGAAACACAAGTATTGGATTTCCACGTGTGAGCAATGCGGAAAACTGTTCGACTCGACCACCAAGTGTTCTGAATTTCCACTTTCTTCTGCAGGATACGTTCAAACAATTTTTATTTATTTTTTGGAACGAAACGAAATGTCCTGTCCTGGAAAAAGGAAGCCCTTCTGCCCTTGTGTAACTTTGTCCTTTGATATCATAATATTGTCCTAAAGGTTCCTCCAATCAAGCAGCAGAAAAAGAAAAAAAAAAACACTAAGTATTAGTCGGAGCTTATTATGTCATCAACTGTCAAGGCTTCACGGTGAACCGTATCACCTTTAAGAGAGGCGGTCAGGATAGTAAATTTGTTATCTTTAACACTCTTGATCAAGTGTGGAAATACTCACCAGACTTCTTGAAGATTGCCCCACCAGAGAAAGTGTAGGCAAGCCACAAGGAAAAGGATAATCACATGAGAACCAGTTGGCTAATTCAATTTGCTTGCAAAATTGAGGAGGAGGACTCAAAATTAGGTTGCTATCTTTCCCAAGCAGATAGCCTGATAAGGATCAAGTGTTTTAGGTTAAATAAATCCTGCCATTTACCCGAGCAGATTCTCTTCACGAGGGCTACGGGGCGTGCTGGAGCCTATCCCAGTTATCTTCTGATAGTAGGAAGGGAACACCCTGGACTGGACGTCAGCCAATCGTGGAGTTGGCAAGCGATTTTATTGTAGGTGGTGATATTTCTATAATTGTTCTTTTTTTCCTGTGGGCTAAGGCATCGTTTCTTCAGACCGATTCCATCCATCTATTCATTTCTATATCGCTGATCCGCACTAGACGGGGTCCACTTTGGACTGGTAGCCAGTCAATTGCAGAGCAAGGGGCACATACCGTATTTGAATAATTTCGAGTCTTCAATAAAAGTGTCAATGCTGTGGAATGTTTATAACAAGACAAGTACGTACAGAGCTGAAGCGACAATTATTTGCGCGGTAATAATAATAATAATAATGCCCCACAGGAGAGTGCATAGTTGGTAAAGCAAAATAGTACCTCGATAGCTGGTGTGGGCAAACTACGGCGCAATTTTTTTTTCTTCCTCTAGGGGGAGGGTAACAAGATAATTGCGACGCACTGCCTTAAACACTTCAGTGTCAGTACAGGAAGACTCAGTGTCGTACAATAGAAAGATTCAGAGGGAAAAATGCAAAATTGTTTTATTTTCAGCAATATTATTAACAAATGCATAGACAAGACATGAAAATTGAGACAAGTATAGCGGGGGCCCCAAAAGATACAACGCAAGATCCTTGAATGAATGACTTCATGATTGTATACTAGTTTTCAGATCCTCTAATTGCTCTCTAGTCCAAAAAGAAGTGTTATGAATAGCAAAAAAAAAGTGTCCCTAGAAAGCCAAAAGCTGCACCCACCCACTGCTCTCCATCCCCTTTCAAAGCAAAACCTCTCATTTCACAAATGTAACCAAAAAGGTTCAAATGTCTTTGAAACCTAATGTTTCGGTTTATCCGTCAAGTTAGGATGCACTGAGCCCAACTACTGCCAAGTGCCATCATTATCGTTAAGGAATGTTGAGCAGTGTCCATTTAATGAGAACAAACAAATGTTTAGCTCATTTTTTGTTTTTGTTTTTTTGTTTATGCCCTAACCCGTTTAAATTCAAATGTATACAGACAGCAAAACACACCATTTAGAATTGGGGAGTGGGGGTGGTGAACTCTACAGTAGTCCTTGTCCCGGGGGACGTGGGTGTTTTTCCATCATGCGTCTCAGTATTTGATAGTCCACTGCTTGACACTGGCATCGTGAGAGGTGGTGACCAGAGTGTTGGCGTCAATCCAAGACAGGCCGGTGACGTGGTGCAACTTGTGACAGTCTACAGACAGCACAAAGAAAAGGTGGATTAACACTCTTAATCTCTGGCGGTGGAGGAACATGAGAAATAAGAAGGTAGGGGTGCGCGTGTGTGTATACATCTACCTTGCAACTTCAGCAGTTTATCCGAATTAGCAACTGTCCAGATATAAACCATCATGTCCATCCCACCAGTTGCAAAGTGCTCATTATCAGGTGCCCAGGCTAAGGTAACCGGTTTTGCATGGTGTCCATAAAAGTGATTTTTGACCTTTGACAAAATAACAGGGACAAATGGGAGGAATAAACATTGAAATCTGTGAATGATAAATGATTAAAAAAAAAAGACATTTACCGCGTAGCCGTCTGCCACAGTAAAGACTGTGGCCACTGCCCTCTCATCGATGGCCGCCAAATAGGCACCATCGTTGGAGTAAGCCATATCTGTGATCCCCCCTTTGGCTTGCAGGGTTTGCCCGTCGTCCTTCAGAGTATCGCCTTGCACCGAGTACAGACGAATTGTACCGTCCTGCGGAAGAGAAGAATGCTTGGGTAAGAGTCTTTATTTACCAGGAGCAATTAAATGCGTTAAAAGTTTTTTTTGTGTTTGTGTGTGTGTAATTAGGAGACTGTTGACATTCAGTGCTTTTGCTTCCCGACACATGCATACCAAGCAGCTCAGAAGGGCCATTTTCGTACCAAGAGATATCGAAACCACCAGCAGCTGTCATATACCTCGTCACTCCAGGCTGGATAAATGTAAAGCTCCGACAAGTCCGTACTTTAGGACGACTACTTGTTTTTATACAATTCTTTTCAGCTAAATACTTAAATAATCTTGCCTAAAACAGGTTCTATTTTCTGTGTGGATATGTTTCATGCTGCCGTTTCTTTTGCTGGATGAATGTAATTGGATCATAGTTGAGATGATAGAGTTAGACGGCCACTTACTGCTCCCCCAATGGCAGCAGTCTTCCCTGCAGGATCGAGAACTCCGACTTCAGGTTCATAGTCAAGGTTATCCAGTGTGCAGACTTTTCGTTTTTCCTTCAGTAAGACAACCTAGAAAAACAAAACAACAAAAGGACCAGCCTTGGGGATTTGTATAGCTTTTCATTGTGTTTTAATGCAAAAGACCAACATCAAAATGATGTCCGATTAGCACAGAAAAGAGATTACCTGGCCGATGCACACAACCAGCGTTAGGTCACCAGCAGCGGTTGAGATGCTTTTTGGCTGGGTTTCCATTTCCACCACATCAGAGGCACTGAAAAGACACACCTCTGCTTATTTATAGTAATAAACCATTTATAAATGAAGTTGGAATCAGTATGGACGCCACTAAAATAATTTAGCAAAATATTACAGGAATGCATATTTCAAATATCCCTCAAACACGTGACGGCCTCTACCTGTAATCCTTCTTTTTGATGCTGGTGTAGCGCGCCGTGTCATCCATGCTGCAAGTCACCACCTCATTGGCAACGTTGACGACCATTTTGCTCACCTTGTTGCTGTGGCCCTTTCCTAAGAAGCAATCATTCTCTCCAGTTTCTGCATCCCAGTAATGTGAGACGACGGTTAAGTAAAAAAAAAATGATTGTGTGTTTTTTTTTTTTCTTTTCACATTTATGCAGGTGAAGGGAGAATGCATTAAACGCGAGACCAAGAGCTTCTAAACTGTGCAATCATTTGCAAAGGATATTGATGTGCCCATCATGACTCCCCGTATAGATGTACGGTCGCCCATCACTTCTGTGAATTGTCACACACTGGATGGATTTGCTGTGGCCCTATCGGAAGAAAAAGTCGAAGCAATAAATTAGTCGCTTGGCGGCTCGTATCGCCAAAAAAAAAAACCTGTCAGTCAGCTCACAGGTATCTCAAGGCACCACTTTATATTAATTAGAGTTGACGCCGTGAAGTGGAGACAGAATTGCTAAATAAATTAATAACTCCAATTCTCTTGGCCTGACCTTGATGGTGCGTATGGGTCGGTCAGGATTGTTCTTGTCCAAGTAGTTAATGTAGCCCGACAGGGAGATGCTGAGGAGGTGTTCGTTCTGCCACAGACAGCCCAGCTGCTGATCCGTGACGTCATTGCCCATGTTGAAAGTGGTCACCGAAGTACCGGCGCCAACATCCCAGAGCTTGACGGTCTTGTCCCCTGAGGCAGAAATCAGCTGGGAGCTGTCGGGGCTCCAGCTTATCTGCAGAAGAATAAAAAAAAAAAAATCAGGGGGGGATTTTTAACACACACAGACATAACTAGACGAACCATCCCTAGTGGCGTAGCGTGGGTTGCTTTTAATGTATGCCCACTAACGAGAGGATGTCCCACTCTTCAACTAGTCCAATACTTGCTCCTTGATACTGCATTTAAATCGTTCGTGACCATATGTGACTTGTTTGGCAAAGCAAGAATAAGTTACAAATATTAGCATGTTTTTTTTAAGCATTTGCATCATCTCACATAACTGGCGTCTATTCATTTGGTTATTATCATCATCATCATAAATGTCACTCTAAACCTCAAATATGTGTTTGACTGTAGCTTGCTCTGGACATCACAGGAACTCCTAAAATGAATAGGAGGGCACAAAACGGGCATTCGGAAAGTGAAAACGGGCCAAACCTACAGCATATATTCCTCCTTGGTGAGCCTTGTCGCCTCCCAGGCTGCTGACACGCTCGCCGCTAACTCCATCAAAGACAATAATCTGGGGAAAAGAAATTGATTCAAGTCAAACAAATGCTATCCAGTGTGTATTTATTACGGTGAGATTTTACCAGAGTTGTGGTTTTAGTCAGGGAATGAGAATATCTCAAGGCTTTAATGCTTACCTGGCCGTCAGCACTGGCTGTGGCAAAGTGATTTCCATTAGGAGAGAAACGAACACAGTTGACAAACTGGCCATGATCCTGTCGCAGGACACAAAAAACAAAGGCACATTTAGTGTCATTCAGTATTGTCAGACGTGACATATGAGACATGAGCTCAAGATAACAGAGTTAATTAAAAAAAAAAAAGGAGAAAAAAACGCCTCACTAGTCATTCAATCTAATTGACTAAATAATGTGAAATTGCTGAAAAAAACCCAAAAAAATACTATTTAAAAGAAACTCTAAAAGATCTTTACTCACACGCATTGTGAATTTGAACTTGAAAGGAGGCCCCTCCGAGAAAGCAGACGCGTTGTCATCGCTGCCAGTGACCATCCGGTAGGGACGTTTTAGGCGAATGTCTACGCTGTTGATTGATTTGGAGTGGCCCGAAATACTTCCTACTGAAGAGCCGGAGTCCCACAGGAACACAGACCCGAACCTTCCCGATGAAATGCAAACGTTAAAGCAATTATTCCACAAGAAAGAATCACTGCTGGAAATAAAAACAAGACAACAACCTTGTCAGTCCTGTAAACGCAACATCTCGTTCAAAGAGATGAATCAAGGACTAGAGCGGTGTAATTATAGCTTTTGTTGTTGAGCGCAGAAAAAATTCAAAGAAACAAATCAGCAGAACCATCAAACTGATTTATTTTTCTTTTTTGACCAATTCAAGTTATATTGAAACCCATTCATGAGCTCACATCTTTTAAAACAAAATCTGTTTTTGTTCATGGACAAACAAGGAGTACTACATAAGTCTGTTCATATTTGGCGCTGAAGTCCGGCACAAGTCAGCGACGAGCTTCATTTCGATATCGGAAAAGGAAATCCGGCAACTCACTTCTCTCGTCCATCCCCAACAACAGCAAGCCTCTTGCTGTCCTCAGTCCATGCGATGTCCTTGACCTTGCCCGATATTGGGACGTATTCATACTTGAGTAGGTGCTCCTTCTGCGTGGTGTCCCAGATACGAACCTTTCCTGATGCATCTAAAAAATATAGATATAATTCATTGTTATTCTATTGTGATGATACATTACAATGTTTACAGACATTATGTGATACCGTTTTATACATGGACTCGTTTGTTACCTCCGGATGCGATGTAGAATCCACTGGGGGAGTACTTTGCAACAGTAGCTGAATAGATATGTTCAGTGTAAATGTCAGCAATCGCAGGATTCTTCAAAGGGATGAAAAAAAAAAAAAAAAACAATATATCAGCTGATCTGAGTCTGTAAAACTCAAATAAGTTGGTAGCTCTACGTCTTTTTTGTGTTTGTTTTTACGAAAATTTTTAGTGAGCCTTGCAATTGAGCAGACGCTGATAAAAACATGCATCGTGTATCTTAAGGCTACAGTATTTTGGAAATGCTTAGAACTGACCTTACAATCAGTCTGTTAAATTGCCACTTTGCACTTCACAGTTTGCGGCAGATGGCATAAGAGGCATGAATGGACTTTTTACATACCCTCTTATACTTTTTGAATAAGACCTGCTTTTAGGACACAGAGCGAGTCAAATAAATTCTAGATTTTTTTTCACGACACAAGGTCTTTCTTCAGATTACGCATGCATAGTATCGTACACCACATGTTCACTTGCTGGAATTAGAGTCAGTTCATTTGTGGCTAAATAAAATGCCTCTGAATTTGGAATTATTATTGTTTTTTTTATAATTACATGGATATTCCGGATGATGACAGACTTCCCGTTGGTATAGAGGAAGTCGTTGCCTTTGGGATCACCATTAATCACTTTGGAAACCCCTCTTTCCATCTGCGGGAGACTGGCAAACACATGTCCTAAAAGTAGAAATGAGAGGGAGAGATTGCCACATTAGTTACTGTGCATACCTATGGTCAACTACAGTAGAACATAAATGTATTGAAAATTACGAGGGTGAAATCAAGCAACATTTTTACGTTCTACTATCATATGAAGTGGCGACATGATGGTGTCATAGTGCAGAGGTAACAAAAAAAAAGACAAAATCAGCTCAAGTGTATTTATAAAGCACTTTAAGACAACCAGCTCTGGATACGGAACAAAAATGAGTCATACAACAACAAACACAATAAGTCAATTATGAATCGCAACCGCACGGCAACTTCCGCATTGGCTATCATTGTTTTTGTTTTTTTTAGGTTGTGGGGTTTCTCCCCCCCCACACCTGGAATCAATAGATAAATCCTTGCAGTAAACGCTATTTAAAATCATTAAGCACCCATTTGTGCTGGTTCCTGGAGAACGAAAGAAGGTTCAGCTTGTTCTGGCATGTCATAACAATGCGTGAGCATATTAACATACAACACCGTGACGCACGGTAGCTCACAAAAATAACAAGCAAAATGACAGAAGTTCAAAGACGGGAAACATTTCTAAGACGATCAATTAACCTTTAGAATAATTATATATTCAGACTGCAGAATATAGAGGCGTCGGGATCACGAAGGAGGATGTGTCAAAATCATCATTTCAGCTGCGGGCGAGGCTGGCTAGCTAGTTAGCTTTATGCTAACCGACTTGACTGGCTTGAGCGAAGAAAAACACACAAATGAAGACTTGCGGTGCATCTTTTTTTTAAATCGGGCAACTCAACATGCAAACTCACTCAGTTCGTACGACATTCTTCCTGTTGATCACTTGCTTGACGTTGCACTTTGAAATCAATGAATTAGTGGAGCCAGAAGGCTGAAGCAGCACTCCCTGGTCACGCAAACCCGGAAGCAGGTAGCGCCCTCACGCCGCTTGGCTTTGCCC
Source organism: Idiotropiscis lumnitzeri (assembly GCF_059441095.1). Taxonomy (NCBI): domain Eukaryota; kingdom Metazoa; phylum Chordata; class Actinopteri; order Syngnathiformes; family Syngnathidae; genus Idiotropiscis; species Idiotropiscis lumnitzeri. The sequence goes on from NC_142401.1 coordinate 5,089,140, forward strand.
ATATATGGTAAACTCACATACCACGCTGCCACTGTCATCCACTGAACAGGCACCTTGGGCTTTATTACTTTGGCCCCTGAAGCTGTTCTTACAGGCACCGAGCTATAAGCCCCGCCCATTAAACAAACCATTTTTTTAAATTAAAAAAACAGAACCAGGAACAGCAATTATTTCCCATTTAATAACATTTTATGTATTTTTTTTTTGTAACCCTTCAGAGACAAAATCCGGTTTTCGATGGCCCCTTGTCCGGCAATTTTGGGATGTCTTGTCCTTCAACACACCTGTTTCAAATAATTAGGCATGTTAGCAGACTTCTAGATGTCTCCCTCCTCCAATACGCCTGATTCGAATGATCAGCGCAACAGCAGCCTGCTAAGGATCCTGATCGTTTGAATCAGGTGTGTTGGAGGAGGGAGATATCTAAAACATGCTGGATGGGGGTATTCGAATACTCGGGTTGGCCACCACTGTTTTTCTATGAAATGTAACGTAAAATGTACTCTGAGAATTTTACTCAAACTAATTTACTCAGAAATTAATTAATAATTCACTCTATTTACTGGGGCCAAATGTAGTCTTTTTTTAAAGCATAAATTGTACTCTAAGAAATTTGCTGTGTAGCTGACTTTCTAACAAGGGTGCGCGAATGGTTTGTAGTGAATATTGTCTTGTTCTATCTTAAAAACCAAAGTGATAATGTTTGTATACTTTGAATGATTTTTACCGTGGTATGTTTTTTTTTTAAAAAGGCTCCATAGTTTTTTTTCTCTGTGTCTTGACATCTACCTAAGTACATAATGTACGGCACCTCTTTTCAAGACCCTAAATCAAATCAGCGACCTTTACTGTATCTTGAATCTAAATAGACTGGGCTACATGGCCAACATTGTACTTGCATGGATGACCAAATAAAATACTCAAAAGGCCTTGTTATTTGAGTTCCGCTCTTCCACATAGTGTCAGTGAAATCATCCTGTGTTCCTACAGTCAGTGTCATTGGACTGAAATAGGACTGGGAATCCCCTGACCTATTTAGGATGCGCCCATGTCAAGTGATGACACTGCACGCTTCCATAATATTGAGTTACGAAGATACAATAATAATAAAAAGTGACATTGCTTCACAGGATGTAAAGTACTACTACACATTTGTAACCAATCAAGCTTCACATGGTTCATTAAAAGTAACTTGCATCCGTTTTTATAGTGAATGTGTTTTACATATTAATTTCTCAAACACTGGTTTAAATTCAATCTCAATCCATTGCCGTGGGATTATAGGCATTTTAATTGCTGTTTTATTAAATTAAGGTGCTATAGGAAACGATTCCTTTTCTTCCCAAGCATCTTCAAAACAAGCAAAAATAAAATAGAAACAAATAAAACAAAAAAAGTGGTGATGCACAGTTCATCCTCACAGTAGTTGGGTTGCTTCCCATGTAATTGCGCACCTTTTCCACCAGGTGACGCTGTCACAGTACAACAACCGCAACTCCGCGAAGAAGAGTTTCATTTCTGTGACCATGGCGGCTGTCATGAGAAGTGGATTTGTCACATTGATCAAGGTGAATGCATAGATGTTTAACAGCTGTTTTTTTTTCACGCCACGGTAAACCCGACGTGTAATATATGCTGCGGAATGTGTATGTTGCCATATTTAATATCAATCTACTTTATTGTCAGTGTCCCTTACGGGGTTGTGCTAACACTTTTCTGCTGCTAGCTACAAATCTCCTTCAGCGACACTGTCGGAGTGACTTCCTTAATCCTTAGCTGTTTTAACAAGTCACTATAAAAATAATAATAAAAATTGTTAAAAGTACGCACGTGAAATAATAAAGATGTCAGGCTCTGGATTGATGTGGATGGTTGTGCACTGGGTAATCCCGAATTGCCTAATGCATTAACGAATGAGCATCGCTGTTGAATAGCGATAGTCTTTTGTCTTTTTTATTTCGAGATTGCAAAATAACATAAATTATCCTTCACCCAACAACTGTCACCAATTACTGGTGGTTTGATCTGAATATAAGCACCCCGTGATTGGGATTTGTTGACAGTCCAATTACTCCAAGGAAGCCATGACTTAATCTAGGAATGACAACAAGTGGATACACAATTTTATGGAACCTATCATCCAGTGGAAGAGCTTTTAATTACTCTGCCAAGTTTCTCACTACACAACTGCCATAGATAGATAAACAAATCATTGAAGAGTGCGCTTCACCTACAGACGCTCCGCTACGTTACTTATAACCTTAGTGTTTAGCATGATATATCCAATCCTTAGTGTTCTTTTTTTCTGTCTTCAGGGTCTGAGTGGCCCTCAGTGGCAGCAGGTTGTCTGTCGACCCTTGAGCGTATCCGCTGTTCGCTTTGGCTCCGAAGTGCCGCCCGCTCGTGCCGATGCAACCTTTAAGGTCACGATGGTTCCAGGAGATGGTGTTGGACCAGAGCTGATGTCTGCCGTCAAGGATGTGTTCAAAGTACTTTTCCCCCCAATGTCACGAATGAATCAGAATCTGTAGATAGACAGGAAACTTCTTGATCTGATATACATGTATGTACACATCCCTCATACTCACAACTAACGAACAGGCAGGAGATGTCCCTGTGGAATTTGAAGAGATTCATTTGAGTGAAGTACAGAACATGGCCAGCGAGGAGAAGCTGGAGCAAGTATTGACTTCTATGAAGAGCAACCGAGTCGCAATTAAAGGTATTGCACTCTACTTGATTAGCTTCAAGTGAATATTGGTTATAAAAGAAGAAGAAAAAAAATGTTTTTGATTATTCAGGAAAGATCCACACACCCATGGAGTTCAAAGGGGAGTTGGCTTCATATGAGATGCGACTGAGGTAAAAGTTGGTCCAGTTTTCTTTTTTTCGTATATTTTGATTCAATTGTTTTGCAATAAAACAAAAAAAAATACTCATTCTTCTTTCATCAGACGTAAACTGGACCTGTTTGCCAATGTGGTTCGTGTGAATAGCTTGCCGGGCTATAGCACGCGTCACAACAATCTGGACCTGGTGATCATCCGAGAACAGACAGAGGGGGAGTACAGCTCCTTGGAGCATGAGGTAAACATGACGGCGCCTTAACTCGACTTGAGCCACGATCACAGTGGGCAGGAAAATACCTGCTACAGTTATTGTGAGTTACTTGTCACTCGGGGATGCTATTTCTTCCGTGCACGGCTTTAAAGGTCTGGGTCAGGGGTCACCAACATAGTTCAAAGGTCAGCATTGTAGATGGCCAAATGGAAGATGTGCTCACGAAGGCAATCAATAGGAGGGGATCACTTTTGAATAATTAGCGTTACAAAATGCTGGTGACTTCTGATCTCGGTAGTTTTTGATTTTTGAATTTTCCCGCTTTTCAGAGTGTCACCGGTGTGATTGAATGTCTGAAAATCATCACGAGAGCGAAGTCAAGGCGCATCGCCAAGTTTGCCTTCGATTATGCCACCAAGAAGGGCCGAAACAAGGTCACGGCTGTTCACAAGGCCAATATCATGTGAGAGAGCATATTGAATATCTTTCTGCTGTGCGTATTTGGAATTTTATGATTTGTGTCATAGTAACCTGTGCTCTAATCACAGTGTCCAATTACAGGAAATTAGGTGATGGCCTTTTTCTGCAGAGCTGCGCAGAAGTGGCACAGCTGTACCCAAAAATCAAATATGAGAACATAATCATCGATAACTGTTGCATGCAGGTAAATCTTCCATTTTCATCCTCCTCAATTTCTTCGAATGTGTTTACACAGGTGGGCCATGATTCGTTTGATATTTCAAACATTTACACCAAGCAACTGTCTTTTGACGGTAGAGCATCTGACAGAGTACGGCACGTTGTTCGATGTAGTTGACTTTTTCTGTGTGTTTCATCTAAATGTTAGCTTTGCTCGACTTTCATCGTTGGTATTTTTTGCAACATTAAATGTGCTTGTTAGGAAAAAAAAGGGGGAATGTACAAATCTGTTGAGGTTTTAAGTATGTACTCATTTGTGTTGAGTGAATGAAACAACTTTTAACTTAATCTTGTTTGTTAATAATATTTTAAGAGTTCATTTTAATGTGGTAAAGTTATGATTATTAAATCCCTTGCAACTTTTGCTCAACTATCAAAATCCTGTATTGCTGAAACTACTTCAAATAAGTTCTTCAAACCTCTTGGACAATACTGAATTTGACCTTGGTTAGGAATGCTTTTTGTAGTTCATGACTGTAATGTTATCTGTTACATTATATTTCTTAGTTTGGGTTTATCAATTAAAAATTCATATCTGTTGACTATTCATCAACCACCATTTTTTTTGTCCATTTCCGGTGTATAAGTATCCTATTTTGTTGCTGCTTTGTTTCCCCCGGCTGCAGTTGGTCCAGAACCCTTACCAGTTTGATGTGCTGGTAATGCCCAACTTGTATGGAAACATTATTGATAACCTGGCAGCAGGACTGGTGGGCGGGGCAGGTGTCGTTCCCGGCGAAAGCTACAGTGCCGAATATGCAGTATTTGAGACGGTACGTTTCTACCTTCCCTCAAATGCCGTTGCTGATTTCGGTCACTCACTCACTTCTCCCATGTCGCATGTGTTGACCATTTGTTTCTGTCTGATATTTTTTTTTGATGCGCACCCTAAATTTTTTTCCTATGCTTTGTGTTTTGTAGGGTGCTCGCCATCCCTTCGCACAAGCTGTAGGCAGGAACATCGCCAACCCTACAGCCATGCTGCTGAGTTCGGCCAACATGCTGCGGCATCTCAAGTAAGCCAACTTGTGACTTAGTCGTACACTCCCCATCGGAGTTCACTTTATGGCCGATTTATTTTCTCCAAATTTAACACACTTGACTGTGTAATATCATGGAACCGATTTTAATACCTAAAGACAACCCATTGGAAGTAAACGTGAAATGCCGTTAAATAAAAGTTTTCTTTTTCAAAGGAGAATAACCAAACCCGTCTGACCCTCTGTGAGAAAGTAATAATAATTTGTTGTGCCGCCATCCTTTGCGACAGTACCTGAAATCGCGCATTAGCCATAAAAGGTGATGAGTCGTTCACATAACAGCGATGTCATTTCAGCTCACTTGTCTCCGCAGAATTGTTTTTGCTCAGTCGTAATGGACCATTTTCAAGTATGAACTGCCCCTTCAGCATCTCAATCAGTTTTAAAATCTTGTCTTGGAATTGGCCACTCAAAAACTTAAATTAGTTTTTGAGCTATTCAGAGTTGGGTGATTGCTGTCAGAGTTAGAAACACACAAAGTAGCCGCAGTCAATTAATTATTGTTGTTTAACTGTTGACGTGATGTTCCTCGGTCAAAGATGTTGCCATGCTTCACTTTTTCTGACAAATAACGTCTGAAGTAATCTCCTCATTCAATAAATCTAAAGGGAATCGGGACGGGCAGTGTCCTGGACCTCAGCTTTAACAAAAACTGCCATTTAGAAATTGCGTTGTTTTTTTGTTTACATGAGTTAAATTTGCTTGATGATCTGACTCCAATGTGGCCCACTTTGAGAGCTGCCTCTAAATATTTCTCCATCCTGCACGAAACACTGTGCACGTGTCGTCATCCAGTCATTGTTACCTCTTTGTGTTGCAGTCTGGATTATCACTCCCAAATGGTGTCCGATGCTGTCAAAAGGGTCATCAAACAGGGGAAGGTGAGTGTGCATGAGCTATTTTTCCGCCTCAGCATGCGGCGACTCTTATGCGCAATCCATTAACACAACCAATAACCACCAACGCCATTCACCTCGCACGTGAACCCGTGCGTGGTGCCGAAACATTCTGACGCCAATGCTCAGTGGTTCCGCGGCTTGCTGTCAACGTTAGCACTTAGTGACTCACAAAGTTCTGCTCACTGGGAACATTTTGGCGATCTTGCATTTTTCATGTTACAGCGTTACGACTTTGGACTCTTTCGCTTCTTGAAATGGCTCGGGCCGGCCTGTGCCACATTTCTATCATTCGCTAATGGCTCAATTCTTGCTCGCCAGATGGCATTTTGGAAATGTTGGGACTTTTGGATCTTGTCGCTTTCTTAAGGAGTTGGCAGAAGGTGTGCGTTTTGACACTCTTTTTTTTTTTTTTTTTATCGGAGAGCTTTGCTGAAAGTGTTTGCCATCATTTCAACTGCATGGAACCAACTTGGCTCTGCTTGCTAATACCACGTTTTCCATTGGCTAAAGTAAGAAGTACCAGGTACTATTTCCGGTTCTTGGCTCAGTTCCATGTGGCTCAGGCCTTTTGTTGACTTTGATCGGAATGAGAAATCACTTGATGCGTTCAAACGCTGCACGGTTTTCATTATTTCCTGCAGTAATATTTTGAAGTGGAATATCACTTGCCGCCCCTTACTGAGGCAATTAGAGCCTTGATTTTCAAATCAAGGCTGGTAACAGAATCCCCTTTCCCTTTTACCGCCACCCCTCTCCTTAACCGTTACCCTCTCTGAATGTGTACGTGTGTGTCTTTGCATGTCTCAGGTACGGACACGAGACCTTGGCGGTTACTGTACCACGGGCGACTTTGTGCGTGCTGTTATGGATAACCTGCGATACCGACCTATTTAGATGTGTTCTCCCACATTCGTACTCCTGGGTTGACTCATCCTATTAATGTGTTATTCGAAGCTGACAACGGTCATGGGGCTGCTGCTGCTTAACAATTTATACACTAACAGAGTGTCATTTAAAGAATTCAAAGCCGGGCCGCTACTCTCCACCACCGCAGAATGTTCTGTGAATCATCACATTATTGAAATGCGTTTACGCTGTTTATCAAGTTCACAGCAAGCCGTCCGCCACTGCCGTGAGACACTTTCTACTCGGTGACACTGTTTTCATTGTCTGAGAATGTTCATGTTTATTACTGGAATTTATTCAGAATTTGTGACCTGTCGTGTACAGTTTGGTAATGCAAAATAAAAATAGCTCAAGACACACAACCCTTTTGACTTGGTCTGCTCTTATTGTGAAATGCGCAATATAAATATTTGTTTGGTATTTTATTGTTTTGTTCTGAGCTTGTTAAGCATTAAAATCACTAGTGGAGCAGAGCAGGCCTTCTCCGCTTATGAGCTGTATTGTTTTTGTGTCTTCTGAAAACTGTTTTTATATATTCAAATAAGTTGGTTCTGTATAAATATTTAGTTGGCTCTTGGTAGCCTTGGAATTTTAATACAGCCCATTGTATTAATAAACAAAAGATGAACTCACTAGCCGTTTATTGAGTACAACAAATATGAATACTGTGTCAGTGTTACCATAAAGATAAATGAAATTGGTTCAGATATTGGATGGATGGACTTGATCAAAATGCTTTGTGCCGCTGTACAGACTAGACTCTCTGGTGAGTATATATATCGCTCGGACTAATATTTCCCGGTTGCTCCTTGTAATACTGAAACTAAACTGAAGCGCATTTCACAATAACTTTAACTTTAACTGTGTTCTGTAGTCTTGTTTTTTTTTTTTTTTTTTAATGCTCTCTAGCATGCTGGCCTCAATACCGCATGTGGACATGTGCTGCTGCAGCTGTGCATACATACAGTAACACACTGTCCTTTATGTTTGCAACAGGTGCGCACTGGAGACCTCGGTGGTTACGCCACGAGTGACGAGTTCACCCGAGCTGTCATCGCTAACCTGACGGCCTAGTCACTCAATCATTTGCAACTCTGTCAGCTGCAAAGGGCAGGTCAAATGCAGGTTTATTCATTTGCTTCCTGTGGACGTCATCTCGCTACTGTAGCCACTCACTCTTAAAACTTTTGTCACTGATAAATTGAAACGCACAAGTGTAATATCCAAATGTCTTGATTTTTATTTTCTGCATGATATATTGTAGAATTTTGTTGCAGTCATTCCTACTTGAATGTCACAATTGTGGACACCAGTAGTAAATGTCCTTTAAATTTTCAGGTTATTTATTACCTCAACTATTGAGTTATAGTGCCTCTTTATTTATGATGAGATATGAATAATAAAAAAGGGGATCTATGACAAACTGTCAGAATCTTTTGTGTATTTATTGTTACTGGAAATCAACATGAAAGGCTAATGAGCAGCGCAGAAGAATAAGTTGCTTCAAGAGTTAAAGTTTAGAATACCATAAAACATAATGTAAGACGGCAGACACCAAGTCACATAAAGACGGGGATGTGCACAATTTTTCATCATTGCTAATCGTGGCACACTTGACCAAATGTGAACTTTTTTTCAATGCATGTTAATTGTTTAAAAGTTCCCTATTCTAAGCCAACAAGTTTTGAAGCAAACAACCATCACATACTGTGCAAACCAACATTGATGTAAGAACTCATTGTGTGCTTTTTTTCCATAAAAAAAAACAACTCACTCTCAAATTGAATATTATTGAGATATTATGTTTGTCAATCATATCATTCCAAATCAGCAAAATATAAAAATATATTAGGCCTGCTCATTTTATAAGGACGTATAAAACACAATGTAAGCGCAACCAAGCCATATCTGCCCTCTAGTGGTTAATGGTGATATTACAAACTACAGTCAACGCAAGTTTGCAGTTTGGCACCGGCGAATAAAATCTTTAAGGATTTTTTTTTTATTGAATATCTTCTATCCGCCAGAAAATTACCCCAGTTTAACGTTATACAGCGTTTTGGGAGAATATTTTAGGTTTGTAAAAATAAATAAACGTTTTATTTTCTCATCTTTTCTGCCCCGGCTGGGACAAGATTGGAGGCTGACCACATCCTTACTGGGCGCCTCAAATGTTGTTGCTTTGCTGTCCTGGCTCCAATTGAACTTGTCAAAAGGCCCACTGGCCCCTCTTCCCTCAGTGCGGCAGATGTGCTGCAATACTCCCAAGCGCCAGCGGGTGTCGCTGTGGTCTTACAGATCAGCAGATGTCGAGGAGACAGTCACGCTGGAGAGGGCCTGCCTGCCCGCTTTGGGAGAACGCCGCTCGCTTCCCATTCTTCCTCATACACAGACACACAACATGGCGGTCTAGAATGGTCGGCCGACGCGCACGAGCGGACTAACAGTGGGATTAAGCCCACAAATATGCCCGCAAAATATATTTCCAAGCGGCGATTCGGGAGGGCAAATCGAGGATTTTGATCCGGATTGCGACGCGTTTTCTTGGATTTGACCACGTCAAGTGACAGCAAAGTGTCGGCGGCGTGTCCCAGATCTCGGCTGCCTCCTCTGCTATCAGCAGGTCCCCCCCACCCCACTCTCCCTCTCGGCTCCAGGGGTGTGGAGACAGGGGCCGGGGCCGGGGCCGACAGCGTGGACAAGCAAGCGGGCCCACATTCCTACTTTCCTTGGCCTCCCCCTCCGCCTTCAGAGCTTCCTCTGGGCGTTACTGGAGTCTTGGTGAGTTTTGTTGTTTTGGGTTGTTCCAAACCTGCAACACACATGTTCCAATGTCGGCGGTACCATCATGTTTCCTTTTCCTCTTGCATTTTTGTCACCTTGAGCGTTTACCCCCCTCCCTACAGGTATCATACTTTCTAACTTTAGCACTGTGGGGAGACTTCCACTGTTTGCGTTTGGAAAAATCCAGACCTTCAGTTGTACAACGTCTTTGTTACTGCTCGACGAGTAGCTCGGAGGCAGGGAGGGAAATATTAGTGAAGGGTGGGGTGAGGGGGGGGGCATATGTGGAAAGAAAGATCCACAGATGATTTCAGAACCAGAAGTGATTTGTCATTCTGCAACCCACGGCAGCGAGTTTAGAAAGGTCGAGTTCTGTCTCGCTGGGAAGTCCACTTTATTGATCGCCATTGTGTTTCTTTGCATGTTTGGAGAGGGTGCGAGTGAAGATACTTGAGTGGGTGCGGGTGGGGGCTTTACACGCGTGCCACAAGAGGACTAAGGTCACCCCAACATTAGCATATTAGCTCTGTCAAATCACAACGTCCTCGAGGGGACCTGGATTCCCCTTCAGAGCATCTACCCTTGCCCCCCTCCCCTCAGTTTTAAAGATATGTCTGCCCTCCCCTCTTTCACCAGAGCATACTATTTGAAAGTTGGTGCCACTGGGATTTTTCTTTTTCAATTCCACTGTTACTTGCTCTGCTTAAAGTATCTGTTCAGCCAAGAAACAATTCAATACATTACAACTTTATTTATATAGCAGGCTCATTTTTCACTAACAAGCTTAGATGAGATATTTTTATGATCAGGAATTAGTTATCTTTTTTATGCATTCATTTTGGAGAAATTAGGAATATTGTATAAGTGACGACATGAAAGAACGCCTACTATTAATAAGGAATATGGCCACGCCCACCGCTCTCTCCATGTTTCAGTCGGAGTCATTAAAGGGAGCGATTACAAACTCTCCAGTGGAAATCATTGCTTATGACATCCAAAAACGGTGATGAAATGGCACCAGAATTCATGCCCACATCCCTACCTACGACCTCTTCATCATATCGAAAGGATTAACCTCTCCGTGGCTGATTTATAATCGAATGAGGAATTGTGGAAGTGAGCAGAAGTACACAGATGATTGCTGAGAGGAGCGTACACCTTTTCTTTGAACATGACGCGCAGCCCCGATTAAAAGCACATGCCGCACCGCGATGCGCACCGTTCAAGACAGATAACAAACCGAGCTCTAAAAGGGGGCGTGTCAAAATTGGTCGTAAATCTCATAACAAAAAAAAACTTTTACGTCACTACAGAGTCTTTTAGTTGGGTGAGTTTTAGTATTGTGTCGTTTTTACGTGCAAACTTATAATATAAGTGCCAGTGTTAACATGAAGCGTTCCTTTAAAATACCTGGAGAAAATGTAAATACTGTAGGATGACATTTGGAGTGCTTACAAGTCTGCATGAGCAGGACTGAGGTTGCATGGAAGGACCTGGAACGTAGCAAATGACAAATGCCGTTTGCTATGTCTAATAATCCTGACTCATCACATCTGGAGACATTCTCTGAGAAGCAGCGCATTCCAATAAATCGCAACATCGTTTGTCCAACACTCGTAACTAGGGAGGGTAGGAGTCCAGACGTTTCCTAACATGGTTCAATGTCCGTTATTATCTCCCTGGTACATAATTTCTTCTATTGTGGATTTTCTTGCTATATTTCTTTTTTCTAAGTTGGACACGTGAGGTGAAATTTGTTTCACAGAAAACGAGAGCATATCATCCCCAAATCCCCATTGCCTAATTGTGGGTGCGTTTGGAAACAGTTTGGAAACTCAGAATGTTGTAAAAATGTGCCACTTGGTTATTCATAAACTGAGTACCGGAGCCCAGTGCATCATGTAGTGCAAGGAAAGTAAACAATTGTTGTACGAGCTGCTGATTATAGGCTGCGTTCAGAAATG